>NC_052501.1:32026512-32315962 GCF_016617805.1 Bactrocera tryoni
TGTAGACTTTAGACTTGACGTAGCCCCACAAAAAATAGTCTAAAGGCGTTAAATCGCATGATCTTGGTGGCCAACTTACGGGTCCATTTCTTGAGATGAATTGTTCTCCGAAGTTTTCCCTCAAAATGGCCATAGAATCGCGAGCTGTGTGGCATGCAGCGCCATTTTTTCAAAGATGCTGTTGGACGCAACGTTACGGTGAATGGCGATCGCTATCGTTCGATGCTAACAAACTTTTTGTTGCCAAAAATGGCAACGTTTCAAATAAAGAATGCGTTTATGCGTTTTTTTTCAACAAAAGTTATCAAGCTCTTAAAAAATCACCCGATATTAATATTTATTTTTATAATACACATGAAAGTGTAGTTTTGTTCAAAAAGATTATTTGATATAGTTATAGATTTATGTAAATAATAGGTTGTCAAAAAAGTCTTGCGGTACTTTTATTGAATTTTTTTTATTGAAATTGAAATGAATTTTTGATGACTCATGCCCAGCTCTTGACCGATGCTACGGCTGCTGCTATGCCGGTCTCTTTCGACCAATTCAGCGATTTTATCGCAATTTTCGACGACAGGCCTTCCGGAGCGTGGCGCATCTTCGACCACCTCTACACCAGAACGAAAACGTTGAAACCATCGTTGTAGGGTGGAAATGGAAACTGTATCGGGTCCATAAACTGCACAAATTTGATTCGCGGCTTGAGATGCATTTTTGCCTTTAATTAAGAAATTGGTGTAAAAATTTTGACAAGAAGTTTATTATAATACAGTGTATCGTGACATTTTTTCAAACATCCCGACCGCTGGACATTTGTAACGTGTTAGTACAATGGCAAGTAAAATTTCAGAGCAGCAGATTTTAGACCTGCTCGTTAATAGCGATATTGAAGATATGTCCGATGATGAGGAGGACTTGGAAGAAGAATATGATAACGTCTTAGAAGAACAAAGATCGACAGCAATTTTAGAGGAAGAGGAATCTGTCATACCCGAAGATCTACCCCAAGCACAATCCAGACGTTTAAAATGGGTTTAAAAAAATCTTGTTAATTCTCGTCAATGCTCAAATGATGATGAATGGGAGGTTGAAGATAGACAGATGTGGACACCTTTCAATTATTTTTGTGAGTATTTCGACAATACCTTTTGAAGCTTGGTTTCAGAAAAGAGCAATATGTACGCTCTTCAAAACTACCACCGTTTAAACTCAACACCTTCTGAATACAAAAAGCTTGTAGGCGCTCATATTGTCGCCAGGTGCATGAAACCTGCCAGAATACGCATGTGTTATCGCACTCAAATAAAAGTTCCAGCTATTACACAAATCCCCAGGGATAGACTTTTTAAATTGAGAAATAGCATGCATTTTGTTGACAATTTGTCTGTTACCGACGAGGAAAGAAAAGATAAGCTTTGGAGAGTGCAACCAGTATTAAACGTTTTATTGAAAAGATGTAAATTGATTAATAAGCCAAAAACATGCAGCATCGATGAGTAAATGATTCCTTTTTTAGGGAAAACGAGCCTAAAACAACACGTAAAAGACAAACCGAATCCACTAGGATTGAAAAACTTTCTAGTGTCCCCTGATGGTTTAACATTAAACTTTTTTATATACCAAGGAGCAAACACATGGCCCGATGGAAAGCCAAATAAGCACTTGGGAATGGTGGTACTGTTGGACAGAAACTAGCCGCAGAACTTATTGAAGGTAGTCAGGTTTTTATTGACCGCAACTTTACATCCATAAATATCCTGGAGCATTTGCTAGATAAAGGGGTATTTGGAACAGGTACGATTTAACTGAACAGAGTGCCTAAGGAACTTGCCTCAAAAGCTCTCAAGCGACAAAACATTACTAAAAAAAGGTAGAGAAAGCTACGAAGAATTTGCAGAGAGGATGACAAAATCTGTGTAGTAAAATGGATGGATAGCCGTTCCGTATAATAAAACATCGGCTGCATCCCTTCCTCTCCAATCCGCTAGGCGATGGGATAAAGTGCACGCTACAATCAATGCATGGGAGGAGTAGACTTAGCGGACAGATAAACTACAGAATTTCTATTCGCACCATAAAATGGTCTTTGAAGGTATTTTGGCATTTTGTCGATATTGCGGCATGCAACTCATGGGTGATGTAAAAAAAGATAAATATGCTTGCGGTGAAAACAAAAAAAATTTAATGGATCTGCTCGAATTTAAATTGTATATTGCTAATTGTTTAACTGTTGATGCAGTACCACGGAAACGAACTGAATATCCATCAGAGAAAGATGATAAACCCTTGCAAAAGAAAACAAAAAGGTCAATGAAACCTCTGCCACCGAAAGACGTACGTGTAACGGGAAATTAAAATTTACCTATTTGTGTTATTTCTGATAAAAACGAGTTTGTGCGTTGTATTAAAGAAGGGTGCAATAAAAAAACACGTTTTAAGTGCACTTCATGCGACATATTTCTATGTATCAACAATGATCGGCAATGTTTCATGGAGTTCCACTCTTAATTTATCATATTTTTTAATTTAAAAACATCTAATTTGAAGATTTATCGTTTCTCTAATGTAATTTGAAGTAAAAATAAATAATTAATGTTCTAGTACTATAATGTGTTTTATTTAAGGGGCTATACCAGTGTGACACTTTAAAAAATATTTTTTTTTTTTTTACTTTTCCGATAGTTTATATATTCAAAAATATCCTGTGAAATCGGCGAGGTCGTATCTTCAATAGTTTTCTAAATAGCGACCGCTCAGAGGTGCAAACATATATAAGTGAAACTTTAAACGCGTTTTTCTCGAAACGACATTTTCCAAAATTGCTGACATTATAACTCAACGAGAAATTGACCGATCGACTTCAAATTAAAACTGGATATAGTTGAATGCATTTGCGATACAATAGACTACGATCTTTCTGATTGGTTAAAAATTGTCAATTTGGCATTAAAAAAAACACCATTTTTTTCGTAAAAAAACGATTTTTTTTTTCAAAATTACGCCATTTTCTTAATTTTTGATATTTTTCAAAGATCGTAGTTCATTGTATAGAAAATATATTTAAGTTTAATAAACATTTTGAATTTTTCTGATTCAGCTACTCATTCGACCGGAATCATGCCAGCAGTTGAGGCACTTTTTTTCGGCACTTCCGCAGACAGCACATAACTCCGTTATTTTTCAATATTTTTGTAAAAAAAAATTTTTTTCATATGGCTAAAGATATACTTTATTACGTCCATAGAACGTCGAAACATTCAATATAGTACTTTCTTTTAAAAAAATTCACGAAAATCGCCTAATTTTTCATGCGTCACACTGGTATAGCCCCTTGAGCTAGTTACAAGTATCCAGCCGCCTGGACATGCATTATCTTGGAGTCCTGTTATCCTTTATGTCCTGGAACAAACTTTTTCTTCAAATGAACTTATGCAAAGCATGAAAAAGTTGTTTTTAACAAATTTTAGCTGAGGTTGCTCTCAGGACTGAGGAGGTTAGAGTGCCTGCTATCTCGAACAACGTCACTTTACGGTCATCTAAAACTATTTTGTGGATGTTTTTTTTATGTTTTCGTCGGTAACAACCTCGTTCGGGCGTCCATTGTCTCAATTGTAATCCAACTGTATTTTGCCAACGGTCGCTACTCCTCGAGATGTGAAGTTGGTTGCTGCTTGCGTGCATCACGCATCACATCATCTCAGATGACAAATCTTCATCAACCTCGAAATTTGACCAAAGCTACATAATAGATTGTCAAAAAAGTCTTGCGGTATTTTCGCTAGTTGGCGCTGAAAGCGCGTAGTTCTAGTTTTATTCGTCGCATCGGATACCTTTTGTGTCATTTCACGCGCTAACACGTGTTTGATTGAATGTCGTTTCTTTTAAGTCGTTCGTTAGTTATAGCGTCGCAAACATGGAGCAAAATAAAGAGAAAATACGGCATATTTTACAGTACTACTACGATAAAGGCAAAAATGCATCTCAAGCCGCCAATAAAATTTGTGCAGTTTATGGACCCGATACAGTTTCCATTTCCACCGCACAACAATGGTTTCAACGTACCGCAAGACTTTTTTGACAACCCATTATTATCAACACTAGTGGATGTAACCCTGGGTCCCATAAAATATGCTGATTTTTCGACAGCATATCTCCCAATACTCTATAAGGTCCAAAATTGAGTTACTTTTATTGCGACTAAATCTCCTTTTTGATATTCTGTACTGCGTTTTCGTTTTTTGTCAAAGTTTCTTTTATACGATTCTTGAGCTTTCTGAATATTTGCTCTGTATTCTTCTCTCATTGTGCGACGTTCTTCTTGGAATACCTGCAACAATTCTTCTTGGAGTAGTTTTATAATGTCACTAGACATTTCGCTTTTCATCTTTACTCCAAATATAATTTCGTAAGGTGTAAATTTGGTTGACGAAGGAACGTGCGCGTTTATAGCTTTTTGTAACGTAGCTGTATAATGTTACCACTTAGTTGGACAACACAGAAAGAATTACTCTATTGACTCATTCGATATATCCATTGCCTCTCGGAACGCCTGTTGTTATTTTAATATGCTCAATTTTATTTTCGTTACAAAATTCTTTAAATAAATTCGATAAAAATGCTGCGCTTTTATCCCTAATAATACGTTGCTGGCTTCCAAAAATGGCGACTCATGTACCCAAATGCTTTATTACCTCTTGAGCGTCTGTTGTTTTGGTCGGAAATAGCAAAACGAATTTAGAAAAATAGCGAAAATATACTCTTCTTCCATGTATAATCTAAGATACCCAAATGATCGACATGGATAGTTGACAGTGGGCAGTCACCCTTATCTATGCAATGCAAACATTCTTCCTGCCTTCCTGCTTTGCGATTGTGTACTATGCACTCAACGCAGTTTGATATGTGCTGATTCACGTTTTTTCTAAATGTGCTATGAAAAAATCTTGTTGGATTGCATGCATCGTCTTCTGCGAGTTCATATTACCAAAATTGTGAACGTTTCGTATAATTTCTTTCTCCATATTTCTTGGTACTACCAATAGATCTTGACCCTTCCATTGCTTATATAACAATCCGTTTTTCATGGCGTAATCTGCGTTTATCGTCGAGAATTGCAGTTGTCGCTTTTAGATGCTCATAATTTTGTTTCGCTTTTTGAATTTGTACTTGTATCTGCGATGTAACAATCATAACCTGATAACGACTTAAGCTGTTAGCGTGCTTCATTCTCTCTCCTGATCGATGTTCAATATTATAGTGAAAATCTTGTAGATGCATAAGCCACTGAATCACTTCTCGGGGTAGATCTTTTTTCGTTGCAGTCTGCTTAAACGCCGAACAATCGGTGACTAAATGAATTGTGAATTCCCATTAAATAGTGACGCAACCTCTTCGTTGCTAAGTACGCAGCTTTGACTTCGAGAAAGTAACTATGTAACCTTTCTTCTTGAGGTGAGGTCTTTTGACTCCAATAAAATACGGGATGTCACTTCCCTTCATGCTCTTGTACTAATGTCGCACCAAACCCATACATCGACGCATCGACATGAAGTTGAACTTTACCATTCTGCTTAAAAGTTTTCAAAACAGGCTCTTGCTTAAGAGCTGACTTCAAATCAAGTATTGCTTGTTGCTGCGATGGACCAATCTGAACTTCTGCTTCTTTCTTCAGTAACTGTGATAATGGTCTAACTATGATGGCATTATTTTGAATAAACTTCCTAAAATACCCCGTCAAACCTAAAAAATCTTGGACACTCTGATATTTTTAGGTACAACAAAATTTTTAACCGCTTTGATTTTATCTCTTCCATACGCTATAATCATGTATTTCATGACCCAAAAAACTAATTTTTTCTGTTAAGAATTTGCATTTGGACCATTTTATTTCCAAACTGTAACTTTGCGCCTTCTGCAGAACCATTTTTACATGCTTCAGACATTCGTTCGCTGTCTGTACATATAACTCCATGATACCTTCGTTCATCATCTGTCGAAAAATATAGTTTACGTACCGCATGAACATTGCTGGCGAAATACAAAATCCAAACGGTGCCTTAGGAAATTCAAACAAACCTTACAAATGCTGTATATTTCTGACTACTTTTTTCAATTGACACGTGAAAGAACCCGTTTCCGTAAAGAATTTCGCTCATTGCATCTTCTCCAACACTTCATCGATGATTAGAACAGGGAAACGGGTTTTTTATACGACAGAATTTAGTTTACGATAGCCCATGCAAACTCAATAACATCCATCTTTTTTCTTTGCAAGAACAACTTTACTGGTTATGTTTGCGTTGGATTCATGAACTATACCAAGTTTTAACCACTTGTCCACTTGACTCTTAACAAAGTCACGTTCTGCTGCAGATAATCGCTGCTGAATAATTTAATAACTTCATTTCTATATTGAAGCGGAATATCAATTTCCGGCACCTCGGTTCAGCCGTTCTTGAGTTATAAATAGTAGTGTAACTAACACCACTATAAATTTGTACAAGCTATAAACATCCCGCGACAAGATACTTGTATTTTTCAGAAACATTACAATTTCTTCGGTTTCTGCAGCCTTTCTGCTTTATTTCTTAACACGCTGTCATAATCGAATTTTTCAAAACCCATACAAAATCTACAGGCATGAGGAATGTGTGATAGTACTTTGCCTTATTTAGGGACGTTAGTAAGAAATAACTCGTATGTTCTTTATGCGTCAGATAAGATGATAGCACAGGGATGCAACGCAAATGATGTCGGATTGTTTGAACAACTGATATAAGTTGTTCGGTTCGCTACTGTCTAATTCTTGTTTTGGCGAATCGAAGACAGGTTATCTCTCTAAAAAATGTATGAGTGAATGAAATAAACACTATATTTTTTTTTGAATTTTCCTTCTAGATGAATGGCTATTAGAAGACCTTAGTCAGATTACAAAAGTTCCATCTACTATATTGCGTCGAAGAATTGAGTTTTGGATTTCACATGATCTAATAAAGGAAATTCGACCAGGAGCATTCAAACTAGTGGAGGACGATGGCAAAAAGTCTCCATTCGAAAAAACTCAATTAAGTCAATCACTTGGAGAGGAAGATGTAGAATCAGCTATGGCTTCTGCAAGCGATCAGCGTGAAGAAGAGCTTCAGGTGTGTATTTTCAATACTTCTTGGCTTATTATTTTAATTTATTTAGTATAAAAATAAATGCCAACCAATTATATACCATGTAACAGAATGTTTGTACTAATGCGTCATATCGTATCGTGCAAGACAAATACAGTTTTATCCTATCCCGCTCTCTAAAAGTGTAATGTAAATATTTCCCGAACCATTCAAGCTGAAACAACAAAATCCGCTCAGAACAAATACCCTACCTACTCTGTAATAATGAATGAAATCGGATGATAATCCCACCTACTCCCCACATAACGGTATTTTTAAAAATTACTAGATCACGATAAATCATTAACTAAATACGCAAGAGACATTTACTTTTACTCTCGAGATGTATGGAGGGCGTTATAGAAGCCGAGGTCAAAATTGGACAATGAGCGTGTCACCGCCCACTTTTAGGTAAAATCGCATATCTCGACCGACTTCAACCGCATTCGGGATATGACATTCTACTAATATTCTTATCTTATCGTGAGAAAATGGGCATAATCGCATACAACCACAACTACTTCCCATATAACACAATTTAAAATTCCATTTCATTACTTCAAAGTTTAGTATAAAAATCAAGAAGCAACTAATATAACGAGATAGAACTTAGCACGAATAGCGCCTTTGAAGTATGCCATCTTGTTTAATTGATATTTGTATTTATGAATGGGATTCTTATAGTGTGTCTTACAGTCTTAGCCATCTAATACTTGTTTTGGAAAGTTTGACATTTTTTATAAAGCTTCGGATGACAAGATAAGCTGAATTCCGTAAAGTTGTCCGTCTATCCTTCCGTCTGACAGTCCATGCAAGCGATAAACTTGGTACTTATGTACATATGTTCTTTCACTCTGAGAAGGGCGGGCTTAGATATGGACAAAACCGGATCATTGTCAATTGTCATACCCACAAAATGCAGTTAACGACATCTAAAGTGTAACAACTACTACTTTCGTTTGATTTTATATCATAAATGTATATTAGTCAACCTATGAAATGTATTAACAAAATTCAAAGAATTGTTTTTCTCCTAAGGATACGCACACTTAATTTCGTGTGACCATTTATAATAAAAAATTAGAAATAGTTTTTAAATAAGCTTTAACTATATGGGAACAGTTCCTAAACAATTCCTATTCCTCAAAGTAATAATGGAACAGTTAAAAAATTATACATTAACCTAAAATATAGAAATTTAATGAAAATTTAGAAATTATTTTTAAAAAGTTGTATACTTGCTCATTAATATAGTATTTCAACATTAGCCGTGTTTATTTGATCATCATAAGCAAATAGCTAAATCAAGGACAAATAAAACGCATTTAGCTTATTTCATATTTTCGCTTAAAAACGAAGTGTGTTGGCAATGCGGGCGGGAACAGTCAGCTGAATTCAATCTGTTTCAAAATGTCTGATGTGGAAAAAAGTTAGTTTTAATTCTTCAATTTGTAAACGGGATATTAAATTACTATATAAATATATTTGTTTTGTTCATTTGATGATATTAATACAAATAAATTATAACAAATGTTCATATTTGTATTAATTTTAACTTAAACAAAACACAAAATTTTGTAGTTGTGGTTTGTTAACATTTTAATCTGTCAAAATGAACTTTATCGTTATTGCCAATTACTTTTTTTTTGGAAAAATCATAGCTGGCAATGCCTCTAGTTCAATATATAGTCGAGTCGGGATAATTCGTCCCCGCTAATTTAAAATTTGCAATAATTCGTAAAAATTTCTGTCCCCTTGAGGAAAATTCGATAGTTCGTAAAAATTTCATACCTTTTAGTCCCCACGTTAATTCGTAATATTCTTCGCAACACAAAGAATATTAAACCTCTTAGAAATCATATTTTTGTATCGTAACCTTTTATAATTCGTAACGCAATGTAAAATTTTTGGCAGCTAAGCCACCGTTTGGTTTTGTAGACAGTTATGCCGCCTTTATGTCGCTGTACATGCTGATTTTTGTGCTGTCTCTCATTATTTTCGTTCAGTTTGCTGATTTTTTCCCAAACGTAACATCGATGCGTAAAAATGACAAAAAAACGTACGAATAACACATTAGGGGGATTCTCTTGCTCTTGCAAGATTGCAGATTGCAAAAATCCTATACCGAAATATACAAGGCCACGAGAGCACCCATTGCAGATTCTAGTGATATATGAACAGCTGATTCGGTCAATTTATTGTAAATGACTACGGCATGGCTATTGTGAATTGGCGCACCTTCTGCATTCATTCTTAACTGAAAAAACTATAGCAAATCTTTATAATTTAAATAGAAATTATAAAATCTATTTAAAATTTACATTCCTCAACAATTTAACGTCAAATGTATTTAAGTAAAATGGCAGCTAGCACAGGGTTGCAATTATTTTTTTACGTGTCATTGCACGAAAATATGTAAACATGGGTTTTGGTCTGACATATTTTACAGCTCTTGCAAATATTTTTCTGCGTGTGTTTGTTGTTGTGCCGTTGCATTAGATGGAAAAATCTGCAATTCGTGCACCGCGCAAGGGTTTTGCAAGAGCAAGAGAATACCCCTATTATCAATCGCGAAAAAACAAGAGATTATTTCAGCCGTTGATAATGGAACAAAAAAGCGACTCGACTGTACAAGCTATTATAGCTTATGACAAGCCATTAATTGCTGGTCAGATAAAACACGCCTATTACTAACATTCGTTAAACTCGGCATAAAACGTTCTCTTTGAATCAAATCAGAACTCATTTAGTTTTCTTAGAAAATAGTGAGTGAAAATATCGCCAAATTCAAAAAAAGGAATGAAAGAGTGACCATATTTAAGTTTGTTTTGAAAAAACAAATAAACCTCTTAAGCTTTATTAAGACACCTATGTAGATGTCATTCAAAAGCTCCGAGTTTATTAAAACCGTTCTAAAATCGGTTGAAAATTAGCTAAGATGTAGGCTAATAGTGCCCAAAAACATAATAAACAATATACAGAGCGCTACAAAATTATTTTTAAGTAAAACAAAAACGGTTTGGGATATCAATGAAATTCTTTACTTGACTATGAAGGTTACCACCGGCACGCTTGCAGAAGTCCTGACGCTGGACCCAATTTTCGACAGTTTTCAAACATAAATCGGCCGATACTGCGGCTGTTTCGATTTTCGTACAAAGTTAATCATTCGAAGCTGGTTTGACGTAGCCCCACAGGAAATAGTCTAACAGCGTCAAATCGCACGGCACGGAGGCGGCCAATTGACAGAGCCATTTCGTGAGATAATACGTTCGCCAAACTCGGTTTTCAATAAATCGATTGTGACATTCGCTGTGTGGCTTGTTTCGCCGTCGTGTTGGAACCACATATTGTCCAAGTCATTATCCAATTCGGGCTAAAAGTATTCGATTATCATTGAGCGGTAGCAATTCCCATTCACAGTCTGGTGTGCCGGTCGTGATCATCAAGGAAAAAGTACTGCTGCGGGATGCAATGGTGACTAATGGAGTACGTACGAATTGACTTTCACATAAATAAATAATTTCATTTATATCCCAACCCATTTTTGCTTTATTTAAAACAACGTTTGTAGCGCTCTTTTTGAAAAATCCGCTCTTAAAGTTTAGGCCACTGGCTCCGAATCCGTTATAATCCAAACACGGTAAGTCCTTTATAAATAATATATGATAAACTAATAAATATAGATATAGAGTGATATACAGTTCGGACAAACCATATTAGACTGTTGGCTATGAATGCTAAAGCCCTCTTCTATACTCCGAATTACAATTTTGGATATATGTAAAAAAGTACTCAAGATAAATTGTTTATTTATGGATGGATATAAAAGTTCCCTTTAATTAAAAAAAAATTATTATTAAATACTGCATTAAAATGAATGAATGGGAGATTACAAAAAACAGAATAAATAGATAGAGTTGTGAATGGAGACCAAAAACATTGTTCGAATTGCAAAACAATCCTGGTTAAGCATTCTACAGACAGTTTTTTACAATCTTATATGTCAAATACGTATGTACATATATGTATATGCAGTACAGTAATTAAAAATAACGGTTATGCTATAAAATATTAACTAAAAATCGTTATTCCAATATGTTTCATCATTAGAAACGTTTTATTATAAATAAAAAAACACCGTTATAGACTTCGATAAAAAAATTATAAATTTTAAATAATAATAAAAATAATTATTTTTATTTTCGAATCTTTCGCCGTTGTTTTTATGCCAGCAATTGACTTCGTATTATGGTATTTCGTTCCATATATTCTGTAACTCTTTCTAAGGGATTTAGATCCGAGGAGGAGGGCAGCTATTCATCCGATGAGAAGAAACACGGACTTTCGCGTCTACACCAGTTTTGGACGATTCTAGCCTTATGAGCTGGAGCGGAATATTGGTGAAAGCAAAAAAAGTGCATTACTAAATAATTGTGTTGCGCTTGGCAACATAGGCTTTCTTAAACCCTTCTCCAAATAGTATTTTGCGTTGAGTGATCGTCTCAGTGTGAAATTTTCGAAAAATCAATTTTTTTTTACACTATGGAAATATTCTCTCAAATTTTGAAATCGAAATTCAAATTATTACGCGTTTTTCTCAGATTGGTAATTTTCAACACGGTTTCCACTCTCAAAGGAAGAGTTTTGATGCTCTAGTTCCAATGTGGAAAGAACATTTTTAGCGATACCTTAATAAATAAAGTTATTTATTAAAAAATTACCAAAATATTTTCCCGTAACATTATTCTAGTTACTTCACTAATTTTTTTTTATAGACTGATAAATTAAATGTAATTGACGAATTAACAATAGTATTTTCGTTAGCTTAAAAATCAGAGCTCTAGGCAGGCGTATCGACAACTTTATTTCAATTGCACAATTTTGTTTTTTTTTTGCGTAATTCAGTTTTCTCCAAAGCTTGTTTGATCCATAGTGGTAATATATTATAATTTTAGTCGCAAAATGTAAAGCAGTCTTAATACTATTTTGATTTATATACTATATGACTATCTCAAACATAATTTGGAGTTATTATTAATATTTTTATGTATTTTTGATTTGTCGAATATACTAATTTTCGATGGTTTGCCAAAGCGCTTTAGTTGTAAGCAATCGCGCAAAAAAGAAAATCGATTAGAGTTAAAACAACCCAGTGGCAGGCCAAAAAAGCTTACATCAAGAATGAAAAGATTAATGATCAAACAAATTGACAATAAACCACAGTGCAGCCTTAGAATGTTAGCTGCAGATTGGAAGGAACACAATATTGGGCAAGTAGGCCACGAAACCATGCAAAGAGTTCTTTTAAAACACAAATATTCAAGAAGTGCAAGAAAAAAACCATTGCTCTAGCAAATTAACGTTGAAAAACGACTTTCTTTTGCTCTAACTCACATTTCATATCCAATGCAACACTGGGATGATGTATTGTTTTGTGATGAGACGAAACTAATGCTATACTACCACGATGGACCTCAAAGCGTTTGGAGAAAGCCGCTTACAGTCCTACTAAACAAGAACATTATTCCCACAGTAAAATTTGGAAAGCTGAGTGTAACGGTATGGGGTTGTATAATATTTGTAGCAAAGGTGTCGGTGAAATCAGAATTTATGAAAATAATATGACATAGGAAATATATTTAGAAATTTTACGTAACAATTTAAAAAGAAGTGTGCAAAAATTCGGGCTACTAGATCCATCCATCTGTCAGCAAGTTTTATTGAAACTTAGTCCAAGCGGAGTTGGTATTCCGAATGGGCGGAAGCGGACTAATGCCACAAGACGTCGCTAACGGAAAAACTATAGGATTTTCAAATAGGGAGCTACAAAAGTAGACCGACAGGGACATTTATCTTCAGTAAGGTTTGCCATTTCATCATGGAAAGATATACGATCTAACAACATGAATAATTATTAAATTTACTACCGAAATTTGGAGTTAGTGGCCTCAACTTTCAGTGCGCTACGTCCCATGCCAGCGAGACAAAGAAGTGCCCGTAGTGCCGAGAATATTGTTGCCGTTAGCGCATCAATTGAGGAAGACCCAAATCAGTCTCTCACACGTCGTGCTCAAGTGTTGGTCATTTCTGTGACGGCGAATTTTGCGAAAAGATCCTGGCCTACATCCTTACAAGATAAATTGACGCAAGAACTGAAGACGTTTGACTACCATAATCGTCGTATGTTCGTGAGTTGGGCTGAGCAACCACTCGTAAATGATTCGGATTTTCATAGAAAAATCATCTTTAGCGATAAGGCTCATTTCTGGCTGAATGACTTCGTCAATAAGCAAAATATGTGTTATTGATGAGGGCAGCAATCCACACGTACTCCATCACTCACCATTGTATTTTTGACCCGAATTGGATGATATGGACTTGCACAATATGTATTTGGTTCCAACAGGACGGCGTCATAAGTCACACGCGAATGTAACAATCGATTTTTATATTCTTGCAACCAGTTGCTACAGAGTATGATAGTTTTGTTTGTCTAACGGTTGTACGTATCACCTAAAACTAATCGAGATAGATATAGGGTTATACAAGTATATATATAAATCATCAGGATGACGAGGAAAGTTGAAATCTGCTTGCTGTCTGTCTGTCCGTCCGTGCAAGCTGTAACTTGAGTAAAAATTGAGACATCTTGATGAACTTGGTATACAGGTTTCTTAGTACAAACAAAATTCGAATTCATAGATGAGAGTAATCGGACCACTGCCACGCCCACAATTCGCCATTAACCGAAAACCTATAAAATGCCGTAACCAAGCACTTAAAATATAAAACTGTAATTTGGCACATTGGATCACAGTAGCAAGGGGTACCTGTGGATGAAAAAATTTGAAAAAGTGGCCGTGGCCCCGCCTCCGTATATGATGAATGTGCATATTTCTTAATCCACTAAAGCTACAACAACCAAATTCACCCAGCACGAATATTACAAGAACTACTACCGATAGTGTGAAAACGGCTGAAAACCCCGCTCACTCCACATATAACGGTACTGTTCAACACTACTAACGTTAAATCAATAAGTAAATGCGCCAGAAACAACAAAATTTGGAACGTGCCATTATTTTTGTATGCCTATGTCACTTTGTGAAAATGAGTGAAATCGAACAATAAACACGCCTAATACTTCCCATACAACACAATTTCGAATTATTCCAATTGATTCTTTTACTTTGCAGTACACAAATCAAGAAGCAATTAATATAATTTGATTAATTTTTGCACGAATAATGCCTTTAGTGTATGCCACCTTATGACAAAAAATTGTTCAAATCCAAACAAAGCTGTTCAAGACCCTAGGTAGCGAATATTTAGACTTCCGTACCTATACTTGACTTTTTATTGAAAATTTCGGTCAATGTGTGGTATATATATCTGGAATTAAGGGATAATCCTTCTCTTATAATGTTACATGTTGACCTACAGACGTCAATGGAATGGAAACATATTCGAATGCAACTTTCTCAGCAACATTTGGAGCGTTTTAAAAAGGATAAAGAGGATTTTGTGCGTCGATTCATCACTATAGATGAAACCTGGGTCTATCACCATGATCCCGAGTCAAAACAAGAGGCTAAGGAGTGGTGTGAACCTGTTTGTTCGGCTTCGAAACGAGTTCGTGTCCGGAAATCGGCCAAGAAGGTTATGGTATCACTTTTTTTTGGGTTGCGAGAGGAATTTTGTTTGTCGATTACTTGCAAACTGGTAAAACAATTAATTCTGAATATTATTGCAACAGTTTGGACCATTTGAAGGAAACAATTCGTGAAAAAAGACCCGGTTTGCTGAAGAAAAAAGTCGTCTTTCTTCAGGACAATGCACCGTGTCACAAGAGCACTTTGACAATGTCTAAAATCCATCAATTAAAGTTCGAATTGTTGGAGCATCCACCGTATGCACCAGATTTCGACCCCAGCGACTTCCATTTGTTTCCAGAGCTCAAAAAATGTATGCGTGGCAAGCGTTTTTCATCAAATGAAGAGTTCATAATGGCTCTTGAAGCGTATTTTGCAGACCTTCCGGATTCTCTCAGGGCTTGGAGGATCGTTGGAGCAACTGTATTAATGTTCTGGGAGATTATACTGAATAATAAAGTGTATTTCTTATCAAACGACAAAACTTATTGAACAACGTCGTATATAAATATATCCGTCTGTGTAAGCGATAACTTGAGTAAAAATTAAGATATCTAGATAAAACTTGGTACAAGTGTTTCTTGGCAAAAAAGTAAGCTTGATTTCGTAGATGATAATCAGATCGGATCGGATCACTGCCACGCCCAGAAAACGCCATTAAACGAAAATCTATAAAGTGACATAACTAAGCACAAGATTTAAATATAGAACTAGATTGGGCATAGCGGATCACAGAAGTATGAGGCACCTAAGGATTACAAATTTAGAAAAAGTGGGGGATAATTTTTTTAATTTTATTTTATTCTTTATAGTATTCAAATCAACAAGCAATTAATGTAACGCAATAAAACTTTACACGAAAAGTTCTTTTGAAATATGTTCTCTTATGACCAGAAATTGTCAAAATCGAACCAAACCTGTTCAAACCATGACATGGTCGTCATCAAAACCCGGGGTCTCTTTTCCGAAGCTTTTTTTCCTTTCCATTGGTGGCGCTTTTTACATGGTGGGTCCATCCCAGCGCACAATCCTGTGGAGAGAATGTTTCGCCTTCTCATTTTAGCTCGCCTTCAAACGGATGTTCTTTGCTACCCAGAGGATACTTGATCTAGAACCGGAAGTCGTGAGCAGCTTGAGCCATATGTAAAAGAATCGTTTATGGCCACTCCCAAGTGAATGGCAATTAGAGAACTTTCCTCACTTGCGTGGACTTCTACACCTGGCTCCATCCATTGATATCATTGCCCTCAACACCCGCGCCGTTAGTTCAGCTTTCTCCAGATTCGAAAAGGAAGTAAAGCAAATGGGTCTGGCAGTGAACTAGGGCAAGACAAGTATCTCCTGTCATCAAACAAACAGTCGTCGCACTCGCGGGGAATAGAAAGACCTCCACTCCGTTGGAAAGACCAGGTGGAGAAGAACGCCACCTTGCGAAAAGAAGAAACGACTGGCGCGCTGTTGTGTTCTCTTGTTGTCGTTGTTGTTGCTGCGCAAAAAAATGATTGTTGTAGACCTTGATCTATGCGCTAGCAATAAAGTCAATTTGGTAAAGATAACAGTACATAGAAGTCTAAAGTATTTACACAAAATTTTAGTACGTCAAAAGTATTTACACAATGCGAATTATAATTTATTCTTGAATTTGGTTTAAGTCAAAGCGGTAGTTCATATCTATTGTGTTCGTAATAAACTAAAAGTGCGACCAAATTTGAGAATTATAAATAAAATGCAGAAAACAAAGGAACTGTCAATTGAAACTCGCTCGGAGATTGTTACCAAGTTTACAAGTGGCGTTTCAGCTTTGGAGTTAGTAAAACTGTTTACTTTTTAGTTAAAAAGAAAGAGAATAATAATTGCTTGGACAATTTAAAGAACACAGGGCGGAAACCGGTGCCGACTAAAAGAGAATGTCGAAAATTAATAGGGACAGTCATACAAAATCCCACAATAAGTCCCGTTAGGATTGCAGCAGCATCAAATCAACTTATTGGAAAACAAGCCAGTGATGCTACACTTCGCCGGAGATTAAAAGAAGTTAATATAAACACTTACATTGTACGAAAAGTGGTCAACATTTCTGAAATTAATAAAGCAAGACGCCTGTCATTTGCTGTAGAGTACATCCAAAAGCCTACACAATTTTAGTACAATGTACTGTGGACATATGCGGCTGCATTTCAGTTCCAGGGATCGTTTAGTAAACAATTTATGCATTTACCACTTGAGAAGAAGAAGGATGCAGTTCAGCCGCTAAACAGGTTCGGAGGAGGCACAGTGATGTTTTGAGGATGTTTGTCTTACTACAGCTTTGCAGATTTGGTACTAATTGAGGGCACTTTAAATCAGTCCGGGTATTTTACAATTTTAAACGACCATACCTTTCTATCGGGCAATCGGCTTTTTCCAACTGTCGGCTGGATTTTACAGCACGACAACGTCCCATGCCATAAAGGATTGTTACTTACGAAACTTCTAAATGAAACAAAGCAAGTTGTACTTTCATGGCCTCCGCAGAGCCGCGGCCTAAACATTACTGAAAATGTTTAGGCTTTCATCAAACGTCAGAGAACAATCGACAAGGACCGAAAACGTAATGACACAATTGCTGAAATATCCGAAATTTGATTCAAATTGACAGTTGGTTTTGCACACAATTTAGTTGAATCAACTCTAAGCAGATTGCAGGCAGTTATTGATGCGAAAGGAGATGATGCGAAAGGAGGCTAAGCTACAACATTTAAAAATTATTGATAATAAATACATGAAACTGAAGTTTAAATTTTGTGTAAATATTTTTGACACGCTAAAAATGTGTGTAAATACTTTAGACTACCGTTAATGTTTTCAGTCCTATTTACCGTTATCTTTACCAAATTGACTTCAGTCGCTAGCACATAAGTAGATCAAGTTTCACAACAACTTATCATTTTTTTTGCACAGCAACAACAAGAGAACACGATTTCTGTGGAATGTGCAAAAAAAGTTCGATGTGTAAATACTTCTGACTACCTCTGTATATTATTGAAATTTGAAGAGATTCCTTTCGTAATAGTAGTATGTCTATGTAGTTACAAATGTGTTCAGTCGTGTTAATATTTCCTTTAACCCTCATATACCTAATATGAAGATTTCAGTACATCCTTTATAACGTATAACATATAATATATGTGAGTTATGTCAATAAAATTGAGAGAGTGTGTTTTTGTAATAACGATTCATATTTGTACTTAGAATGAATAACCAACAAGCCTTATGTACCTGAAGGTATTATCCTGGCTTTCATCTTTGCAAGTTGCAAGAATATGAAATGTTTGCTTATACCCGAACTAAGCCCTTTATTACTTTTTTCTCTTTAATTTCATAAATACATTTAAATAATGTTCTGAAAGAAGACAAATTATATTCTATGAAGTTTATTTAATTTTTAAAATAATTTTCAGGTATTTTGGTCATATATAGTTGGAATGCTAACAAACTTGGACTCCTTACCACTCGATCGTATTCATCAGATGCTTAAATTATTTGCTTCGCATGGAGGTGGCATAGAATTCACGCAAGATGAGCTTAAAAATTTTCTACAACGAAAGGTTAGAGAACATAAGTTAATGTATACAGGTGGCGTATATCAGTTATATAAATAGACTCTTAACAAATAAATTATGTATTGTGGACCCACCAGAATAAAAAAATAATAATTTTCAATTTTAATAAAATAAATTAATGAATTTCGATTTAGAAAATAATATTTTTGAAGTAAAGTTACGTCAAATACATATACAAAAATATTTCCTCGTTGTACTAGAGTCGGAATGGACTCGGATTTTATCGTTTTTTTTTGGAGATCAGTAAGTTTTAGAAAAAGTTTGTCATCACTGGAGCAACTCCTTGGGTCGTGTCTAACCCGGGCACGAAGGAATTTTTCTACTGCGTCTGTGTAAAACGGCTCCATTCAAAGTCAACCTCGGTTAGCTGTAATACATGCAAGGGATGAAGCCATCTTAAGACCTGCTCATACCTTAAGACACACCGGTAGTGAAGTTACACGAGTTACGTTGCCCTATACTGCCAATGAACTGCATTACCTTATACGGCTGTGCAATCTGCACCTAGTTCGCCTGTGCTCTTTCACTCCTAGTACGTTAGCGATTATTTCCAAAGTACAGAGCCGCAAAAAAAACTTCAGGTCGCTTGCCATCAGCACATTGGAAAAGACGAAGAAACGTTGTTGGCAATATACAAGGTAACCGGCCGGCCGGTCCTTAACTACGCCGCACCAATATGGTTGCTTGGATGCAGTAAAACGCAGAAGAGGAAGCTTCGGACATGCCAGAACACTACCCATTCGATGCCTCTTAGTGTCTCCTATCGAACATCTACACATTGAGGCCCATATGCTCACAGTAAAAGAGCATAATGCCCCGAAGGAAGAGAGGACGATGTGACCAAAGATGCCTTCTATGAGCGCTTGGAGCGCGCCTATGAGAGCTGCCCCGGCCACGATGTCAAAATCGTGCTTGGCGACTTTAACGCTTTAACTTCTTTGCAAAGAAGGTATCTTTGGCACTCCGGTCGGTAAATTCAGCCTCCACAATGAAACATCCCCAAATGGGTTGAGGTTGATCGACTTCGCCGGGGCCCGAAATATGGTTATCTGTAGTAATAGATTCTAGCACAAGAAAATAAATCAAGCTACCTGGCTGTCTCCGGATCGAAAAGCCAAGCCGATCGATCATGCTGTGATAGACGGAAAACACATCTCCAGTGTTCTAGACGTGCGTACGCTCCAAGGTCCTAACATTGACTCGAACCACTATCTTGTTGAAGCCAAGATACGCACCCGCCTCTGTGCAGCAAAAAGCGCACGCCAAGAAACACAAGGAAGGTTCGACGTCGAGAAGCTGCAACCATAACAAACATCCGAACGATTTTCTACTCGGCTTGCCCTCCTGCTCTCTGATAGCACTCATCAATAACTCGGTATGAGGGAACTGTGGGACGGCGTTTCAAACTCCTTACGTACAGCTGCAACCGAATCCATTGATTTTCGGAAAATGTAAAAGTACAGCTGGTACGACGAGGAGTGCCGTGTCACACAGGAGAGAAAACAGGCAGCCTTCCTCGCAACGTTACGATCGACCACAATACGTGCGTTATGGGATACTTAGATACCGAGAGTTGAAGAGGGAAGCGAGACGCATTTGTAGACAGAAGAAGAAAGAGGCTGAAATGCGTGAGTACGAAGAGCTTGATAAGCTGGCCGACAGGGGTAATGCTCGAAAATTCTACGAAAAAATGCGGCGGCTTACACAGGGTTCAAGACCGGAGCATACTCTTGCAGAACCCCAAAAGGTGATCTAGTCACCGATGCCCAGAGCATACTTAAGTTATGGAGGGAACACTTCTCCAGCCTGCTGAATGGCAGTGAACGTACAACACCAGGATAAGGCGAACCCGATTCGAAAGAAGTTCGAATAGCAATTACCCGCTTCAAGAACAACAACGCGGCAGGGGCCGACGGATTTCCGGCCGAGCTATTCAAACGCGGCGGCGAAGAAGTGATAAGGAGCATGCATTTGCATCTTTGTAAAATATGGTCAAACGAAAGCATGCCCAACGATTGGAATTTAAGTGTGCTATGCCCAATCCACAAAAAGGGATACCCCACAATCTGCGCCAAGTACCGTGGAATAAGCCTCCTCAACATCGCGTATAAGGTTATATCGAGCGTATTGTGTGAAAGATTAAAGCCCACCGTCAACAAACTGATTGGACCTTATCAGTGTGGCTTTAGTTCTGGCAAATCAATAACCGCCCAGATTTTCACCATGCGCAAAGTCTTGGAAATGATCCGTGAAAGAAGAATCGACACACACCACCTCTTCGTCGATTTCAAAGCTGCTTTCGACAGCACAAAAAGGAGCTGCCTTTATGCCGCGATGTCTGAATCTGGTATCCCCACAAAACTAATGCGGCTGTGTAAACTGGGGAGGACCTCTCCGAGCCGTTCGATACCAAACGAGGTTTCAAACAAGGCGACTCCCTATCGTGGGACTTCTTCAATCTGCTGCTGGAGAAAATAATTCGAGCTGCAGAACTTAATCGAGCAGGTACAATCTTTTATAAGAGTCTACAGCTGCTGGCGTATGCCGATGATATTGGTACCATCGGCCTCAACATCCGCTCCGTTAGTTCTGCTTTCTCCAGACTGGACAAGGAAGCAAAGCAAATGGGTCTGGCAGTGAACGAGGGCAAGACGAAATATCTCCTGTCATCAAACAAACAGCCGTCGCACTAGTTAATACCAGTAACAACGACAGTTATGCATATGGAAGTATGTGAGTAACGCTGATAAAGCCAGTTCTGTCCTAATCAAATAAACAAGAGTATCAAACACTTGAATTTGAACTCATACCACACCACACCCGAATGCAAGACATGCATAGGCCGCATGAACGCATGTTAAGTATGTGAATTTCTAGAATAAAGAGCAGATCCTGCAAAAGAAAACATATATTTTTTAACCATTCATAAGTATATGAATTAACTGGGGGCTCAACTGCTCTTTGCTGGGAAGGAGGAGATCGCACAACAGGACATCGGCATCCTTAAGAATCTTCGAAACGCATAAAGAAAGACATCTAAATCCTTAAGCTGAAATCTTTAGTTAAGAAAGCCAAAATCTTTAAATCTTCCTTAATAACAGACACTCAGAAAATGAGTCAAGGAGCAAAAGGGAAAGTGCCAAACGAGGACATAAATCCTTCGGCTACAGTCCATACCACTCCTGAAAACTACATAATGTCTTACATTCTGAATCAGTTCTCGAAATTGGACGAAGAAAGGAGAACGGACAAGGAGTTAATATTACGGATGTTCCAAACTACAAATCCTAATACTGGCGAAACTTCTACTCCAACAATATACCAACAAGCCACGATGCAGTACCAGAATGTTACAGAGGTACAACCTTCAGAAGAAGAATCACGGGGCATGCAGATATGTTACTTGAATGCAACAACACACCTCTCAACTTCTACAGTATCTTGGAAGCTTTGGACGCACTATATCACGACCCAAACGCACTGTATGAAATACAAGAACACATGAAGAACTTGGCACAACAACAACAGAAGACTTGGAACCAATATAATCTTGGAACTAATATAATCAACCTAATCATCATAATAACAACTTCAGGCAAAATCAATTTCAACCAAGGCAACAAATAAGGAACAATTACAATTATCCACAACCTCAAAGAGTATTCAATACATACCAACCTCCACAAGAACGCATAGATATTGGCGAACCTCAAAGAAACAGTGGGTACAAACGAAATCACTCCAACAGAAACATCATTTCGCAAAAGATACAAAGGATCAACACACACAAACAACCTGAACCTCAGCCAGAACAAACTTTCAGACACATGGAAGAAGCTGACGATACATCGAGTACTTTTTTAGGCTAGAGGATGGACTACCTTGCCTTACACTCAAGGATGGCCCAACACAACAAGAAGTAAATACCATGATCGACTCAGGCGCTACAAACAATATCAAAAAAAATGCAGAATAGGTAAGAGTATATCAATAGATCCTGTATAGACAAAATCAATGCATGGATATTCCATCATGACTAGTAAAAAAAAATACATCTTTTAAGCCATGATTTTCCATTTTTTGAACTAAAAGATATTAAATGTTCAGTAATGAACCTGTTTGGACGAAACAATACCGATATCCGTATGCAGATAACGATTTCGTCAATTCAGAAATAAAAAAAATAGTAAAGAATAATATAATATAACCTAGTAGAAGTCCTTATAACTCACCAGTTTGGACAGTACCAAAAAAGGGTATAGATGAAAATGGGATAGATAGATGGGATGGGATGGAAAAGATTAGTGATAGATTTTTAAAAATTAAATTCAAAAACTATAACAGATAGATTCCTATTCCGGATATAAATATGGCAATACAAGCGTTAGGTAAAGCTAAATATTTTTCCACGATAGATCTAGAAGAGAATTTCACCAAATTATGATAAAAAAGGAAGATAGTGAAAAAACAGCATCGACCTCGTGTTAATATATTCCTCGACACCTGAAGAACATATTAAACACATCCAAATAATAATAAATGCATTACATAAAGCAAATATGAAAATCTCTAATGAAAAATCACACTTCTTTAAAAATCAAGTCGAATATTTGGTGACAGAAAGTAAATTCCAGTCGCTTAATCTTGGCCGAAGACAAGTTTGGATACTGGGTAGTGTGTTTGGACTTAGTAATACCTTTTGTTTATTATTATTCTTTGGTTTGGTTCACATTATTGGCATAGCAAAAGGAATATGTCTGGATTCTTCTTTAGCGCAACTAATCGTATTATCACACACGTTGTACAACATTTACATATGTGGTACTCATTATTTTTTTTTGATTCCTTACGGGAATTCCAAAATAGTCTAATTAGCACTGTTCATGACGTGAAATTCCGACGCTGAGATTTTAAAATTAGTTCCCAACAAATGATTAAAACAAAATTATTAAATATGTATTGTTGATGCGAGTACCCAACATAAACCAAAACCATCACAAAGTTTATGTAGTGTTTTTCAATATAATAACATTGTAATTTAATTAATTATAATTTATAATTCTTTGAAAATGAAAGGGTTGTAGCATGTCTATTGATTCCTCTAAACTTAATTTAAAGGCGATATTGGTTCATAACGGTACCAAATACCCGTTCATAGGAAGGAATCACATGAGAAAATGAGAGCTCATTTAGAGCACATCCGTTATCAGAAGTACGGTTGGGAAATATATGGAGACCTAAAAGGAATAGCCCTTCTTCTTAGAATGCAACTAGGATATACAAAATATGTTTGCTTCCTTTGTGAATGGGGCAGCCGTGCGAGAGACTGTCATTATTTACAGAAGCAGTGGCCAGTGCGTCAGGCACTCACTCCGGGACCAAAAAACGTTACCAGTGATCCTCTAGTTGATCCCAAAAAAGTATTTCTACCACCTTTGCATATTAAATTAGGTTTAATGAAGAATTTTAATAAGGCAATGGACAGAAATGGAAGAGTTGTATCTGAAACAAAAATTTCCAAGAGTCATTGAAGCAAAAATTAAAGAGGGAATATTTGTGGGTCCTCAAATAAGAGAACCAATGAAAGATAAAACATTTGAGGAAATGATCAATGAAACTGAAATTTAAACGACCCTGTAGTGCCTTTAAAAGCGTTGTTAAAAATTTTTTGGAAATGTGAAGGCTGACAATTACAAAGATCTTGTATATAAAAAAATTGGTTGTAACATATCCCTTAAAACTCACTTTCTGGACTCCTATCTGGATTTTTTCCCCGAAAATTTAGGAGCCGTAAGTAACGAACATGGGAAACGGTTCCATCATGGAGAAACAGTACCGGGGCAAGTGGAGTGCCCGCGTGCTTGCCGATTACTGCTGGGCATTGTTAAGGGATACTCCAAAAATAAAATATCGCCGAAAAACATCGACAGTAACATTTTAAGGTACTCTTTGGTTAATAAAATAATATAACAATCATATATCTATTTGCATAATAAACACTTTCTTCTGTTCATGTCACAAAAAACAAGTGGATTTTTGTTTACCATTGTAATTCATTATTGAAGTAAGTAACTAATTTAGAATTTTGTTTTAATATTTTCTTAAATTTAAAGTTTTAGTTTTACTATGGGAAAACCGAAAATTACCAAAAATATGATAAAGAGAAAAATTATTTCTTTAGAAATTTTAGACCGTTTTAGAAATAAAGAAATGATAGTGGATTTCGCTAAATTTCATTCACAAAAAGTGTAGCAGCTGGAATGCATACCGAGTATGTGTGCAACGTCATATGTTAGAAATAATAATGTTTAATAATATGCGTAGAAGACCAAAATCAAAAAAGAATTCCAATTGATACATATACCATACAAAATAAAGTTTTAATAATTTATGACACACTGAAAAATCATGTTCAGTCCACATCTGCGGTTAAGATGTCTTCTAACGTAAGTCGGGGCTGGTTTCAGCGATTTAAACAAAGACATTCCTTGCATAGCCAAAAATTAAAAGGTGAAGAAGCGTGTTCTAATTCAAAAGAAGCACAAAAATATTCCCAAAAGTTTGCTGAAATTTTTACCGCAGACTAGGTATTTAATGCTGACGAATCCGGACTATTTGGGAATAAAATTTCTCGGAAGACCTTTCAGCAGCTCAAAATATATTCTTTTGACTCATTTTTATTTACTTCTGGTAAAAATTAACTTATTTGCTAACAAAAAGCCAGATTTTATTCCGAAAGGAATAAATCAAAAAACATTTCACAGGAAGTAGGACTTCCAGCACTGAATGCCTGAAAAAAGTGCAGAAATAAATGGCAATGGCTAGATGTACCTTGTAACAGCGGACAATACTTTCAGAATGAATCAATAGCAGATCCTGAAAAAACGGACAGCGACGAATTCAGCAAGATTCACAACAGACCCTAGAACAGCGGACAGCGACAATTCCTGAAAAAGTGGAACAAGGTAAAAAAGGTAATGGATAATACTTTCACCCAGATTCGCAATAGACGCTGAAACAGCGGACCACGTTAAATCCTGAAACATTTCGACCTCTCTTTTTTGTCTGCAAATGTGTCTCGCTTCCTTCTTAAACTCTCAGTATCTATCCCATCCCGCACGTGTTGTGGTCGATTGTAACGTTGCGAGGTAGGTAATCTGCTTTCTCTCCACTGCGACAATGCACACCTGATAGTATCAGCAGTTTTTGTGTTTTTTCCGAAAACCAATAGTTTCAGTTACAGCTGTACGTAAGTAGGTTGAAATCCCCTCCCACAGTTCACTTATACCGAGTGAGTTGTTGACAAGTGCTTTCAGAGAAAAGGAGTACATGTCGAGTAGAAAATCCTTCGACTGTCTGTTGTGGTTGCAGCTTCTCGACGTCGAACCTTCCGGGTCTTTGTTGAAGTGCGTTTTTTGCTGCGCAGAGGCGGCTTCGTATCTTGGCTCCAATAAGATAATGGAGTGTACACACGTCTAAAACACTGGATACGTGTCTTCCGTATATGACAACATGATCGATCTGGTAGGTGTCTTTTCGATCCGGAGACAGCCAGGAAGCTTGGTGAATTATTCTATGCTGAATTCTGTTGGTACTACTGATAACCCGGCGAAGGCGATTAGTCTCAACCCATCTGGGGATGTTCCTCGTGGTGGACTGACTGTTGTGCCAAGATACCTTCTTTGCCCACCCTGGTGTTAAAGTCGCCAAACACGTGGGCGTAAATCAGCGATATGTTGAAGAGCCTCGCTTTGATCCGGATTGTGGCTAGACGTTCGTCCACCGGGGCATCAACCGGCTGGGTAAATTATAATTCTTAACACGTTTTCAGGGGTCCTCATCTAAAGGGAGGTCACTTATCCGAGGTTGTTGTTTCCTTTTTGTTGGTAGGGTCTTTTACGTGGCGGGTCCCAAACCCAGCGCACAACTCTGTGAAGGTGATGTTTCGCTTTCTCACTTTTGCTCGCCTTCAAACTGTTGTTTTTTGGCTACCCAGATTCTTGGTCGGAAGTCGTAGCTGCTTCAGCCATACGTAAAATAACCGTTTCTGGCCACTCCCATGTGAATGGCAATCAAAGAATTTTCCTCATTTGCGTGAACTTCTACACATGACTCACATGCTAGACGTCAAGAATCAACTTTCCATGCGGAACATCACAGACGACAGCAACCAACACGTCAGACAGTATTCAGTACTGGAGAAACTTCTGCACAAGCTGATGCTCGGCATAAAGAAATTGCAATCAGAGACACCTGAAGAGGCAGCTTTTCTGACTCTATACTGATTTATGATTAAGGACTTCTCAGACTCTAACAAGAACAAAAAGTGAGGATGCTTCATTTAAAGAAAGAGAGAATTTAATGTTGTAACTGTACTTAGTTTTATTCTATCACTTACGTTTTCATATATAAACTGTTTGTGAAAATAATAGAAACAACATCCACAACCAAGTTGTTAGTTATGTACGAAAATCATATACCATACATAAACCTGATATAACATAGTGCACTGATAACAATACTTTATTATGCTCTCCTTTTTTTATTCGTTTTTGATTTTAATATTTACCGTAATTTGAGATATTATGAGTGACCAGAGAAACAAGCCACATTAACACAAATGATTCAGGTTTTTTTCTGTTAATTCCATAAAAAAGAATTTATGTTTAATACTTTCAAGTAAGTTTAGTCTTTTTTTGTGTGAATATATTCAATTCAAAAGTTATATTCACAGTGGGTCGCGGAGTGAAAAAGAGGAAAAGTTTCATTTTAAAGCAAGAAAAATATTTTGTAAAGAATGTCTTTCGCAAAGCGACACATAACTATGGTATAATGAAACTAAAATTAATTTGTTTGGATCAGATGTAAGATGTCCACAAAATACTGCCTTCGAGCCTAAACTGTCAAACATGGGAAAGGCGATATCATGCTTTGGGGATACTTTTCCACCTCAAGAGTTGTAACATGATCTAGCCAGCGCATTCGCTGTCTCTTAATCCGCTCAACTATGTCAATGTCGCACAACGGACCATAAATCTTCTGCAGAACATTTTTCTCGAAAACTCGTAAGGTCGACTCATCATATGTTGTTAGCGTCCATGTCTCTGCACCAAATAGCAGGACGGGAATAATGACTGGCTTACAGAGTTTGGTTTTTGTTCGTCGAGAGAAGACTTTACTTCTCAATTGTCGATTCAGTCCCAAGTATCACCTGTTGGAAAGAGTTATTCAGCGTTGAATTTCGATGATGATATTGGATGCCCAATTCGTGTAAACCCCCACTACTATTTAGGTTGTTAATAAAGCACTTATACTTGCGTTAAGTACCATTTATAAGTTAAAATGCGATTTATTTCGGATAGATTAAAGTTTATTTTATTTTTATAAATTTATTATCGTTACAATTAAAATGATTGTATATATAAAACGGTTCCGAGGGTAACGAAATGATGTGTCAATTGGCATTCCGCCAATGTCTTATTCTCCTTCGGTTTATAAGGTAATTACAGCGAGCGAGATCGGTGACGAAAAAAAAACATATGTTGATATGCGCACAGGATCGGTGTTGATCCTATCGAAATAAATTAGTGTACAGTGCTAACGCGGCGCAGTGCACAAGCGAATGTGTTGTTCGAATTGTGTGTAACGAAGTGTATCTGCTTTTCCCTTGTCCATCATTTTTGTTGAGTGGGTAGGTTTACAGATGTGGTGAGTTGTGTTTTAGTGTCATCAGCTGTGGTGAATTGAGCTGTTTTATTAGGATGCGGCAGTTTTACCGGGTAGAAGTGAATGCTTAACTCATTTAAACATTATTAGTGTTGATACTGGTTCCAAGATAGACGAAATTATCTACAACTTTGAAGTTATAACTGTTAGCAATGATGTGGAAGCCTAGTCTCGAGTGCCACGACTGTTTGTTTGATGACATGAAATATTTCGTCTTGCAGTGTCCCATTTGCTTCGCTAACTTATAAATTCTAGAGAAAGCAGAACTAACGGTGCGGTTATTGAGGCCAATGATATCGATATCATCGGCTTACGCCAGAAGCTGTACACTTTTATAGAAGATTGTACCTTCCTTGTTTAGTACTACATCTTAAATTATTTTCGCCAGCAGTATATTGAAGAAGTCGCACGATAGGGAGTCGCCTTTGCTAAAACCTCGTTTGGAACATAGAAAGAAAGCTAACAACTAATGTTCCTTCAATATTGTTATAGACAGCTAGTGGAAGTCCGAGGATGGAGAGAAGTTAACGCGAATAGCTGCTCCGCAACATGAAAGCTCGCGCGTTGTTTGGGTCAGCGATTTTCCGTTCTTACGCTGACTGACGCAACGGAACGGCGAATGACTTTGATTAAGACACCTAACAAGTGCAGCTCACCCTTAATAAATAAAACAAAGAAGCAAATTAAGAACTAAAACATATTAAGGGTATTCGCTTACTCTTGCAAGATTACAGATTGCAAAAATACTATACCGAAATATACAAGGGCACGAGAGCACCTATTGCAGAATCTAGTGATATATCAACGGCTGATTCGGTCAATTTATTGTGAATGACTATTATGCATGGCTATTGTGAATTGGCGCACCTTCTGCATGAATTTTTAGCAAAAGAAACTGTAACAAATCTTTATAATTTAAATAGGAATTATAAAATCTATTTAAAACTTATCCTCGTCAACAATTTAACGGCGTAATATGTCTTTATGTAAAATGAGAGCTAAAGCAGGGTTGCAATTATATTTTTACGTGTCATTGCACGAAATTAAACGTGGGTTTTGGTCTGACATATTTCACACCCATTGCAAGTAATTTTTTGGGTGTGTTTGTTGGTGTGCCGTTGCACCAAAAGGAAAACTCTGCAATTCGTGCACCGTGCGAGGGTTTTGCAGGAGCAAGAGAATCCCCCTATTGTCTTAAATTTGTCACCTGATAGCAAGCAGATATGATTAATATATAAAAACAACGAGCGACAAAAGAACCCCATCTGAGCTCCGTCTGTGGATGGATGGTTTTTACAGTTGACAGCTCTCAACATGTTTCCGGTTAAGCTCAACCTTGTATTGAGAAAATGGGTCGGCTTTGGAATACCGTCCAGGATTTTGGGAATATATCGGGTTTGGTCGGATATTCAGATCAAGAATATATATTGTTGTAGCTGCAGGAAACTAAGAGTTTTCGAGATACTGATTGAAAATTACCACTCTTTGAAGTACGTATTTTTTCGATTTGTAATTAATTTCACACTTATATTTTCCTTTTTAATGCTCACTTACAATTCACTAATTCGATTTTACACATTAGGGGTATCGTCTTGCTCTTGCAAAACCCTTGCACGGGGCAAGAATTGCATATATTTACCCTTGGTGCACCGGCACAACAAAAAACACACACAAAAAATTATTTGCAATGGCTGTAAAATATGTCAGACCAAAACCCATGTATATTGGAGTGCAATGTCACGCAAAGTATAATTGCAACCCTGTTTTAGCTGTCATTTCACTTAAAGACATATTTCGCCGTTATATTGTTAAGGATGGTAAGTTTTAAGTAGATTTTATATTTTCTACATAAATTATAAGGCTTAGTTACAGTTTTTTGTTAAGAATAATGCAGAAGATGCTCCAATTCACAATAGTCATGTACAATAGTCATTCTCAATAAATTGACAGAATCTTGTCCTTGCATATTTCGGCATATGATTTTTGCATTTTGTGTCATCGTGCAATCTTACAAGAGCAAGAGAATCTCCCTACTGTATATTTTTTTGTTTGGATGCAACTATTGCTATTTGCAATTGTGTAGAAATAGCAGTAGTAGCAGCAACTATGAGTGACATCGTTTGAACACGGCACACGGTAAAAGGTATCGATATATGTGTCTGCTAGGTAAAAAGTTATCGACTGCGAGTCCAAATTGAAAAAGTCTATTATAAAGAATAGCTTCATTTTAAAATGTATACAAATTCTTTGTGTTGCAGTGGATTTGGAATTGTAAACATAATTGACATTCAACTATTTGAATACCGTGTACTTATAACAAATAATATTGGTGAACATCAAGTAATAATATCACGTCAATTGCCAAAATTGGTGACTTTCGAAAAGTGGTGACATAAAAAGGCTGATGAAATTTATAAGAAACTCTGTCCTTGAAGTGCGATATTTAACAATTTTTATGTGGAAATTGAATTACTTGATTTTGCTCAGAATAATAATGTATTGGTTAATTTGGAAGAATTGTTTAAATGATTATTCGTCACATGCTTGAATCAAATAATATATTTTCAGCACACCTATCTTGGGTATATAAAGCTTTTGAGTTTGTGCACCTGAAAAATAAGTCTTCTGTAATTTTTAATACAGTTATTTGCGTGTTTAATGACGTGAAAGCAAACTTATGTGTTAATAATGTGTTAGCATTAAACATTTCAGGAGTAAACTTTTGTAAAAATGTTAATTTAAGCCATAATTTAGATAGAAAAAGTCTTTGCATTTGGTCAAATTGTAATGTATGCAGTTTAAGTACTGTATCTAAGTTAAATTTCATAAAAATGTCGCTAAAATCATTTTCGTTTACCTGTGACACCGTTGCGAATTGTGAAGTGCCTGCACAGAGTGCTATTCGAGTAAATATAAAATCACCGTTCAAACAGCCTGCGGCACAAAACTTGCTTGCCCAACTAATATCCGGCTTTAGCATGCCGATTTGTAAGGATATGAATAAAATTCCTAATAATAAGCCAATGGAAACCGCAACAAGAGAAAATGAAAGAATACCTGAAGACGGTAGCGATAAAGTAAAAGATAGTGCTTTTAATACTCATCCGATAAACCTAGGATGCAGTTACTGGAAACAGCGACAGCGAACTCTGTCTGAACATAGCGATGATGTATACTTTTTAGAAGATGACGCAAGTGACACCCAAAACCCTGAACAATATTCTACCTACTATGACGATGATGATGAAGAGGACTCCGAAGATGATGAATGTTCTTCAAACATCAGTTTTGGATGTAATGCTGAAAAATTAAATGACAGCGTTGAAAGTCTTGGTAGTGACGCACCCAAACCGGCAGAAAGTAGTAAAAGGGTAAGTCGGACAAAAGTTGTACATATACATATATACCAAATCATGTATTGTCTGATTTTACTAAACTTTTCCATCTAAAGTAAGTAACTACCTTAGAAAATTCTACATGAATCTCAAAAAGGCTCTGACAGAATTCTGATTTTTTAGCTACGCGTTGGAAAGAAGAAGTCCTCTTGATTAAAAATTAGTTTACGAGATAATCGACTTTAAAGTTCAAAAACTTGCAACAAGCTATTTCACTACTTTAACACACTTTAAGCACATTTTTCACTTCAAATAATTTAAAATAACTTGTAAACATTTAAACAAATTCACTTTTTACACTTTTTCCAGGTTTTTTAAAAAATAAATCTATATATACTTACATATATGTGACCTGGTCTACGAAAAGGGAGCTAACGTGCGAAAACTAGTTTTTAAAACTAACTAGTTGTTAAAAATAAACAACTCGTTTCATCAGTTTCTCTTTATCTCATTAATTTTGACACCTAAGCCCCCTTTCCGTAGACCAGGTCACATATATATAATAACTGTTTACACTTGTAGTGGATATCATTTATGTGTTGCCATATGATAATAAGCAAATAAGAGCAATTTGCTGAAAATCCTCTTTTTCGTTAAAATTTCTCTTTTTTTAACAATATTAGTTCAGAAAGATGGGCAAAATTCCGATTTCATTGACGCCGCGATCTGAAGGTACCTTTGGAAAGAGGAAGTACTCCTGATTAAAAATTATATCGGGTTATATGTACCGCATATCTTTTGTTTATGGGATATTCGACTTTAAAGATCAATTACAAATCAATTACAAACACGCTATTTCACTACATTTAACACACATTTTAAAAAAATTCACATTTAACACTTTTTGCAGGGTTTTTTGTAAGAAATTGTATGTTCTAACAGTTATGAAGAAATTGGGCGCTGCCATATGATAATAAGCAAATCAGTGCAATTCGCTGAAATTCCTCTTTCAGCTAAAATTCTTCTTTCTTTATTCAGCAATTTTAGTTCTAAAAAAGCAAGTGCTTAAAAAATATATTCCAAATTAAAAGAGTATAAACAACCTTCCCACACATATGAATATTTTCTACTTCTTCTTTATTGGCGTAGACACCGCTTACGCGATTATAGCCGAGTTAACAACAGCGCGCCAGTCGTTTCTTCTTTTCACTTGGTCCTTCCAACGGAGTGGAGGTCTTCCTCTTCCTCTGCTTTCCCCGCCGGGTACTGCGTCGAATACTTTCAGAGCTGGAGTGTTTTCGTCTACCCGGACAAGATGACCTAGCCAGCGTAGCCGCTGTCTTTTAATTCGGTGTACTATGTCAATGCCGTCGTATATCTCGTACAGCTCATCGTTCCATCGAATGCGGTATTCGCCGTGGCCAACGCGCAAACGACCATAAATCTTTCGCAGAACTTTTCTCTCGAAAACTCGCAACGTTGACTCAATGATATCAATATCATCGGAATACGCCAGCAGCTGTACACTCTTGTAAAAGATTGTACTTGTTCGTTTAAGTTCTGCAGCTCGAATTATTTTCTCCAGCAGCAGGTTGAAGAAGTCGCTCGGTAGGGAGTTGCCTTGTCTGAAACCTTGTTTGGTATCTAACACCTCGGAGAGGTCCTTCCCGATCCTGACGGAGCTTTTCGTGTTGCTCAACGTCAGTTTACACAGCCGTATTAGGTTTGCGGGGATACCAAATTCAGACATCGCGGCATAAAGACAGCTCCTTTTCGTTCTGTCAAAAGGAGCTTTGAAATCGACGAAGAGGTGGTGCGTGTCGATTCTCCTTTTTACGGGTGTATTCCAAGATTTGGCGCGTGGTGAATATCTGGTCGGTTGTTGATTTTCCAGGCCTGAAGCTACACTGATAAGGTCCAATCAGTTTGTTGACGGTGGACTTTAATCTTTCAGACAAAATGCTCGATTGAACCTTATATGGGATGTTGAGGAGGATTATCCCACGACAGTTGGCACAGATTGTGGGGTCTCTCTTTTTATGGATTGGGCAGAGCACACTTAAGTCATTGGACAAGCTTTCGTCTGACCATATTTTACAAAGAGGCTAATGCATGCTCCTTATCAGTTTTCTGCCGCTGTGTTTGAATAGCTCGGCCGGCAATCCATCGATCGTTTGGATCGGTAAGAGTTAATCTTTGTTTGTCGTCATTGGAGCAATGCCTTGCAGCAGGGTTGCTCCGTATCCTCATAACTCGTGCTGGCATTGAGTCCAACCCGGGCCCGGAGGAACTTTCTGCTGCGTTTGCGCTAAAAACCTCAATCCAAACACCATTTCGGTCAGGTGTAACACATGTACTGGATGTAGCCATCTTAAGACGTGCTCAAGCCTTAAGACTTATAGGGAGTGGACCTCGAGTTACGTGGCCCCACTCATCCCAAATGGCGAACAGAGGACATCCACGGCCCGCCCCTGCGGGTTCTACAGCTGTAACAAACACCACCTACACGCCACTCCCTCACACCCAGGATCACCCACGGACACCCGCGACAATCCCGCATTCTTCAATTCAACTGCAACGGACTCCAGAGCAAGATCAAGGAGATAGTTGCACTTATAAACCGGGAACGCATATCGATAGAAGTTAAACAGCCGAAGCAGCCGTTTTAGCTAATGAGCGCGACACCTTACGCCAAGCCGATGCCGGGGATGCCCGAATAAAGGATCTCAATTTGGAGATTCGGCGATTTGTAAACCATCATAAGCGGACGAAGTGGATAAAGCACCCGAAGTCCTGCAACCTCTTCACCGGTGTGAGTAAGCTTTGGGCTACTCTCAAGGCTTTGCTTCACCCGAAGAGACATGACGACCGGGTTGAAGTTCAATTCAATGGTCATGCCTCTTCTGACCCGAAGTGCGCGAGCTATTTTAGGCGGTAGTTTACACTGCACCCTTCTGTAGACAAAGTCAAGAGATGTGTTAACCGACGTCTGCGCAAAATGCCAAACGACTGCGCGCCACTTACTTTCACCGATGAGGAGGTTCAGAGTGTCATCAACAAAGCAAAATCCTCAAAATCCATTGGCCCTGATCGAATTAACATGCTAATGCTAAAACATCTAGGCTCGACGAGAGTAAGTTATCTCCCCAAGGTCCTCAACATGTCGCTGACCACTCTTCAACTACCCGATGTGTAGAAAGTCGGCAGAGTGGTCCCACTACTGAAACCTGAGGAAACCCGCCAACAAAGGAGAATCTTATCGTCCGATAACTCTTTTCTCCCCAGTAGTGAAGACACTTGAGGTCTTGCTTCTCCCGATCTTAACTTACCACCTGAGCCTAGGCAGCCACCAGCATGGATTCCGAAAAGTGCACATCACCACCACAACACTTAGCGTCATAAACGCTCAGATTGTTCGTGGTCTCAAACAGAAACCACCCTGTGAGAGAACGATCCCCGTAGTCGAAAGCCTTTGACAAGGTCAACCCCACAACATCAAGAAAACTACGCTTCCTCCAGGACTGAAGAGGTGGACCATAAACTATCTGAGGGGTCGACAATCATCCCTACTATTTCGAGGTGAAACATCTAAACTGAGAACAATTAAACAGGGGGTTCCACAGGGTTGTATCCTCTCTGCGCTATTGTTTAACTTCTACATCTCGAAACTCCCACAGCCATCAGAGGGATTTTGCATAACCTCGTACGCTGGTGATTGCACGATATTGACGTCGAGCAATGAAATCCATGGCACGTGTTCAAAAGTAAACGGCTATCTCACCGACCTTTCTCGTTTCCTCACTGCACGGAACCTAACACTTTCCCCTATCAATTCCACAGCGACCATGTTTACGAACTGGACGAAGGAGTATAGACTTGAGCTTAATATTGCAGTCGATGGCGTCAAAATTCCGACTGTCAATAATCCTAAGATTTTAGGTGTAACTTTTGATAGTCTATGCTCCCTCACTGCTCATACGACCGCGATTATCGTCAAGGTATAGAGCCGCAACAAAATCCTCAAGTCGCTTGCCGGCAGCACATGGGGAAAAGACAAAGTGACGTTTTTGGTAACATACAAGGCAATTGGCCGGCCGGTCCTCAATTACGCCGCACCAGTATGGTCCCTTGGATGCAGTGGTACGCAGATGAGGAAACTTCAAACCTGCCAGAACACTGCACTCGGGACCACGACAGGATGCCTTTTGATGTCTCCCATCGAACCCCACTCTTTTATCTTTGGTCTGACCCCGTCGAAACAGCACGTTTTCTGGGCCTCCCATTAGATGACGTCGACGACAACCTGGATAACCCTTACCATCCTAACGGGGGTTGATAACCGTCAAAACAACAACAACAACATTAAATTCTGTGTTAGAATCGGTAAATCTGCGACAAAGACGTTTGATATGATCAAGCAGGCTTACCCAGATATTGCTTTAGCAAGAAGTGGTGTGTTTCGGTGGCACCATGACTTTTTGGCCGGCCGGGAAGACGTCGCTGATGAAGACCGGAAGAATGAGCAAATCCAAAGTGAAAACGATGCTCATTGTCTTTTTGGACATCAAAGCCATCGTCCACCTTGAATGTTTTCCTGGACAAACCGTCAACGCCAAGTTTTAGGTGGAAGTCCTCAAGAGACACAAACGAAGGTTCAATAGGGTCCGACAAGATATCGCAGTCGATTTGAAGTTCCACCACGACTACGTCACGGCTCACACCGCCTTTTTTGTGAACAGCTACCTAACCAAGGCCGGCATCTCAACCCTTCCGCAGCCGCCCTACATCCCAGATGTGGTCCCCGTATTTTTTTTGTTTCTTGCCTGAAAAGTCCAATGAAAGGCAAGCAAGGGGATCCAAGAAGCATGCACCTCGGGTCTCAAGGCTATTCCGGAGAATGCCTTCCCTGACGTTTTCAATGCTTGGATATCGCGCTGGTAGCGCTGCATCAACGCAGAGGGAGACTATTTTAATATTTTTTAAAGAATTGTAACGATAGGTTCAATATTATTTTTTAAATCGACTCAGGCTTATTACTTTCTGGACAAACCCTGTATGATTGTTTTGACAAAATCTGAATACATTTCTTTATTAAATTATTTAATGTGCTCCGGATCAGCCGCACTTCCCGCAGCGGCTGACAGCGTATATGTACCAAAACTTTGAGGTTCGTTTCCTCGAAACTAACTTTTTTTATCCGGCCGTTAAAATTACAAGCGAATTATTTAACCGATTTATTTGAACTAATGTGTATTTTATAAAGTACATAATTTTTGTAACCAAGTGGTTTACATCATACAAATTTTAAATACTGTTAATAAGAAATCATTTTCTTTTTTCTCAGGTCCGCTTTAATTTAAATCCCGAAATTCATGTGATGTATGCTTGGAGCTACGCTTATAGGTCTGCAAGGAAGGGGCATTGGGAGAGTCTTGCCCGTGATAGAGATCGTTTTCGTAAACGTATTGAAAACACATCTAAATACATAAATCCCATTTTAACTCCTGAACATCGTAGTTTTATCTATAATACGAGGTTTGACAAGAACATGTAGTAAGAAGTTTAAGTAGAATGTATACTATTTGTAACTGTAATAAAAAATAAAGAATAATATGTAGAACTAGAGTGACTAGAAATTATGAATTAAGACTTTTTTCAAAAATAAAAATAATGAGCGCTTTGATGTAAAAAATATATATATATATAGAAAAAGTATTTAAATATATTCAAAATGGTACAAAAATAGATCTCAAAAAATATTCAAACAGCTTTTATGTGCTCGTACATCTGAGAGTTTGCAGCGGATTATTAAGAATGAAAAGTCAAACATTTAATGCCTTTTTGTTATTTTTAAAAGACTTAAGGTATTTTTGTTTTTTTTTTTTGCATTTTTTTATTTTATATTAATGTACAATATCTTAAGATCATTCTGTGAACATTTGAGAGCAATTAAAGCAAAATTGACGGAGATATACATTTGTAAGTCTTCGCCCTCCGATTTGATTGTGAGCGTCTGTGAAACTTTAAAGCGTTTTTCCCACAACTCACGTTTTCAAAGTCAGTGCCCCTCATAACTTCAAAACTACTGCACCGATCCTTTTGAAATTTTAAACACTATTTCTGTACATATTTTACGAGGCAACGCTGGAGAGTTTTTTTTTTAAGTTCATAATTTTGATTTCGCAATAACAAATTAGCCGATTTTTTCCCAAAAAATTGTGTTTTTCACTTCAAAGTCTTCGAAAAAATTCAATAATTGGAATTTCAAAAAAACCCTAACAACGTTACCTGGGGAAAACTATTATCTAACGAATGAACTTTCATTTCTTGATTTCAAATGATCCAGCAATGAGTTATGAGGGGCACCGCAATTCAACTTTTTTTCGAGACCCGTCCGGACAATTGCTGCCATTGCCGTATTTTTTAATATTTCTTTGTAAAAAATTGATAAGACATTTTTCGAATGTCATACTTCAATGTGCTATTGGTTGGATAAATAAATTTTAACTGTGTCGTCAGGAAAAAATCACAAAAACATGGCTTTTTTCGTATGATTTGACCTTACTCCCCCTTAAAAAAGGTCAATGACTTACCAACAACGTGATGAGTAATAGTCAGATAGGCGGAAACAAGCTGGCTGTTGAGCGATTGTTAGAAAATTTAATATTCAATAATTTGAGGACAGGTCGGAACACTTGTCACTTCACTTCAGATGTTTTGAAAGAAAAAACACTAAGTAAGGAAGATTCAAGTTCGAGCATAACCGAAAATTTTATACTCACGAAAGGTAAAGTGATTAACGGGATATTTTAATTACAACAGGAAGTATTACATCCATTATTTACAGTCAGCTGCAAGAAAATTCATTATTACTATAAAGAGATTATTTTGGAATTTCATTAAGATTTCTTACATATTGACCGAAAGATGCCTTAAACTGCATCAACCGGAAGATCTTATATTAAGTATGGGGGGTTCAGGTAAGTATCCACCCGATTTTACCCATTTTTGGCAGAAGGGCATTTGTTATAACAAAAAATATCTATCTGCATTTCAATACTAGAACTCACAGATTGACCAATATGTTCGGTAAAAAGTCAGACATTTTTGGGAGTGGCTAGAAGCGATTCTTTTATATATGGCACAAGCGGCTCACGAGTGACATTCACACCGGTGGATTAACGTCTAGCGACAATTCTCATCAAAGCGAAGTTTTTCGAGAAGGACGTGCTTGGCGACTTTAACGGCAATGTGGGCAATGAAGGTATCTTTGGCACAACGGTCTGTAAATTCAGAAATTTAGCCTCCACGAAGAAGCATCCCCAAATGGGTTGAGGCTGATTGACTTCGCCGGGGTCCAAAATACGGTTATCTGTAGTTCTAGATATCAGCATAAGAAAATTCATTAAGCTACCTGGCTGCCCACGTCAACAAACACAAGGAAGGTTCGACGTGGAGAAGCTGCAATCACAACAGACAGCCGAACGATTTTCTACTCGGCTTGCACTCCTGCTCTCTGAGAGCACTCGTCAGGAACTCGGTATAAGGGAACTGTGGGACGGCATTTCAAATTCCTTACGTACAGTTGCAACCGAAACCATTGGTTTTCGAAAAAAGCAAAGGAAGAGCTGGTTCGACGAGTGGTGTGTCGCAGCGGAGAGAAAACAGACTGCTTACCTCGCAACGTTATGATCGATCACAACACGTGCGGGATGGGATAGATATAGAGAGTTGAAGAGGGAAGCGAGACGCATTTGCAGACAGAAAAACAGAGAGGCTGAAAGGCGTGAGTATGAAGAGCTTGACAAACTCTAACAGAAGGTTTCACAACCGGAGCATACTCTTGTAGAACCACCAAAGGTGATCTAGGAACCGATGCCCAGAGCATACTAAAATTATAGAGCGAGAACTTCTCCAGCCTGCTGATGGGCCGTGAAAGCATAACACCAGGAGTTGGTGAACCTAATTCCTCAATCGGTGTCGATGGAGCGGACGTACCGGTACTGGATCATGAAGTAGTTCGAATAGCAATTACCTGTCTGAAGAACAGCAAAGCGGCGGGGGCCGATGGATTACCGTCCGAGCTATTCAAATACGGTGCCGAAGAACTGATAAGGAGCATGCATTAGTTTCTTTGTAGAATTCATGGTCGGATGGTTGGAATTTAAGTATGCTCTGTCCACTCTACAAAAAGGGAGACCCCACAACCACGTTCAAATGAAGTGACTGGGCCGTTAATTTCATCGAATGCGAAAAATTCCATATCAGCAAGATCTGCACAACCACCAAGTTATGTTTTGAGCCGTTATCGCCGTTTTTACATATTTTAAGTACCTCGGAGTACATTGGAGTAGGTTGTTTCTTAACATGTTGAGTAGATAGTTTTACTTATGTATACTACGCTCTGAAACACGGGGGTGGTCCAGAGAACGTATATCATAGAGAAGGTTCACGATTTAGATATCGTAACTTTTCGCAGGGGTACTCGGCAGAGATGAGGGAGTTTCACCACAGACAAATTACACAGTACAACAGCTAATCTGAGGGGTGAGAAATTCCAAGTCAGGGTGATGGTGCTAGGTCAGTATAGTAAAACCCTTAAAGGGTCTGGCGTTCGTATGTGTCAGTTTTTTTTTATGGCCTTTTAAATTTTTTCCTTATCTTGATGTTTTTTCGCTTAGTTGTAACATTTTGGCAAAAACGTAGTTTAACATAAAAAAAATAATAGTGATAATTCCAATGTTAAGGAATGTACGCTTACAGATTTGCTTATTTACTATTCGCAAACGACTCTGCATATAATTTATAGATCTGTATACATGTATTTGTTATGAAAGCACATATGTAAGTATTTTTTTTAATTGACTTATTTTATGATGTATTCCCTTAAACCTTCGCAAATACACCCAACTCTTTGTTTACACGGTAGATACGTTCCTCAGAAAACCGTGTAAAAAAGAGGCGTTTCCTATAGTAAACTGGGGGATACGTTCCATGTCATCTGAAAACCGTGTAAGACAAAATAAAGAATTATATATACTTCGAAAAACCGTGTAAAAAAATATGAAAACTATAAAATTTAGATATGCATACAAATTGTATGTTCATATGGCTTTTTATTGAGCATTAAAACTTAAAATGCATAATTCATACTGGTGAAAAATTGGTAGATTAAGCAAAAAACAAAAGAAATCCGTTAATCCGGAATTAAGAACAGAAAAATTTGAAAAGAAATAAAGAAAATTATTTACATAGCTACATAATTGTTCGTCGCTACTTGATAACAAGCGCAATTGTTTGCGACGAACTGGACTAAAGTCGGTATCATCACTGGAAATATCCATTTCAGCAATGTAAATATCATGGGAACAAAATGTATAGGTAAGAGTTATCGAAAAGGGGGATTTCCCAGTTACTACTATGTACATATGTTCATTCCAGCAATGGTGCTAAGTGTGGTAAAAACAAACATTGTAACTTCAAATCTACGTAAAAAACGAGTTGGGTGTATATAATAGAGTAAGATTTCTATTACTACCTAAATATACATTTTATATACATACATACATAGGTTTGATAAGTCATATATTTAAATACATAAATACATTTGTTTTGGTCATTAAAAGTCATGTTACAAGACCAAGCGGTCGCACATTTGCCCATATGTATATAATTATGTGTGCATGTTAAAAAATATAAAAGAATTATACGCAAATTTTTTGTTAATTTGTCTATGTGCAACATACATACAAATGTATGTAAATATGTATACTCAATACTTCAAGCGAAATCTCCGTTGACCCGGACAACCAATGGGGAAGCCCACATTTTGTCAAAAAGTCAATGTGTGGAAGGACCGACGCGACGTCAAAGCGCCACAACATTGTGTTGTTGGCAGAAAATCCGAGCTGAGCCGAAAAAATAAGTGAACGACCCAAAAAAATCGATTTTTTCAGTGAAATGAATACCAGTTGCGTAAAAAGGTTTATTTCGCCAAATCTTTCGTTCAATTATGGCGTTATGATATAAACTAAAGAAATTTTTATTTTATTTGATTGCAGATGAACCATCACTTATAGATATGTGATCATAAGATGATTATAAGAGCCGTTAAAGGTCGACTTGAAGAAGCGTGTCTTGACCCACATGGTTGAAATTTCTCAAGCGAACATCAACATTTATAAATCAAATATGAAAATATGGAGACAGGAATTCGCAATCTTGGTGATACATTCGTTAATTTAATTTTACTTGTTAGCTATAATAATTTTGTTTTTATAGGCGACTTTGGATGCCCGCTTAAACCTTGGCTCCATATAGAATTCTTTCCGAAAACTCTGTTGAAAGTTATTTCAACATATAATTTTCAAAAGGCAGATCCATTATCAAATGTGTATTTTGAGTATTAAAAGCGTTGTTACAATTGCTATTAGGTGATAAAGAACTGATATAAACATTTATTTGAAACTTTAAGATTATTGTACTAAATATAGTGGTCTTTATACAGTTTAATGTCAAGGTGAAAAAAAATAGACCTTCTAATATCAAATCCTTCTAAATTGAAAAAACACATTATAAATCGTAGAAGTGCGGGTGACACACTTTATTCCAAAGTTTGAGAATCTTTCGAGAATTTCCTTTGCAGTAATTTCAATATCATGGAGAGTGTGCCGGAACGCCAGGCCGATCAATCTATCTTGAAGCATGTTCATCCTCAACCACGTTTTCATGCGGCGAAGTGTCGAAAAAGAGCGTTCAGAGCTCGCATTCGTCACCGGAAGTGTACATAATATGCGAAGAAAACTATGAATTATGGGGTATAGTATTTATCGCAGTTCTTAAACGTTTCCAATGCAGTAGTCGGTAACTTGTTATCTTTTGACTTTTGCTTCTACCCCCAACGGCACTGCCAGTGATCAAGTCCACCTTTGAGCTTCAAACGACACATGCCATTATTCAAAAGAAATTTATATATGTATCTAACAAGCAGTCATAAGATTTTCCATTTCTTTGGTTTTCAAAGCACATAATTTTTCTGGAAGCAGCAAACTCAGTTGAAATCCATCCAAAACTTCTCCAGAAAAGCGCGTCTTTAAATCTTCCCCGATTGTCTCTAACAGAGGAATGTACTTTAAACCCTGTAGTATTCCTCGCAAGTTATCACGCAGAAATTTTCGCGTTTTGCTTGTTTTTCGCAGATTCTTGGTTTTTCTTCGTCAACTTTCAGTTCTGCCGCCATTTCGTTTCTGAATATTTGTTTACATATGTAGGTATACATACACATAACTCTATGCATGTGCGGTCGATTGTTCTTTTCTATATAATTTATAAGTCAATTAAGTAATAATACAAACCTTATTTAATCCATAAACCGATTATCTATTCATTATATGTCGTTTGCACATAGTAAATAAGCGAGTCTGTAAGCGTACATTTCTTAACATTAGAATTATCATTATTTAACACTAAAAATGCTCAGTTCTGTTATTTTCGAGTCCGCTGATGCAAAACTGTGGTGAAACACGCTCATTTTGGACGAGTACTCCTGCGATAAGTGATATTGTTTGACGTCGTAAGCCGTGTGAATGATTCACATTCTCTGGTAGAAAATAAACAAAATATTTTGGTGAGTATCGAATTTTTTTATATCTACTACTTAAGGGGCTATATAAGTTGTGTTGCGAAAAAATAAAAGAATATTCGGGAATTTTTTAAGGGATGTAGCGATAATTTTATTGAATATGAGTTATGCGTTTCGAAAGAACATATTGCGAAGTGCAAAAATACATTTAACCATTCAGAAATAATGAAAAATATCGGAGTTAGTGCGCTTTCCTCAAAATGCGATTTTCTTGAAGAGGTTGACGGTGAGCACGATTCCGGTGCAGCAACTCAACTGAAATCATAAAGCACAAAAAATTTCATTAGTACAAAGAAGTGTGGAATTCGTGAACGAAGGGTTTTCCTAAAAAAAAATTTTGTGGAAACGAGGATCATTTTTTCAAAAAGTCATGTTTACCGACTGAAAAAATTTTATTTAAAAAATCTTAACATTGCAATTTAAATTTATATAAAAAAAGGCTTCGTTGACGGACTGCCTACATTAGTTATGCACGAATTAAAAAAAAATAAAGAAAATCGGTGAGATAGATTGTTTGCAATCGTGCTCACGGCAATGGCACTTTTGGAAAAAACCGATTTCCGGACAAACGCCAGGCGAGCAGCATGTAACGCTATAACTTTGGTTCTAATGCACACATTTTTGTGAACATTTGGGAGAACATTCTCTACGACTTATACTTTCTGATGGAGCAATAAAAAAATTATCGATTTTTTGACCGATCGCAACGTATATAACCCCTTAATAACGGTACTATATATAATAGTTTATGTTTTATAGTAGTTTCATTCAACAAAAAGTAAAGTAATAAAAAAATAAAGTAACTAAACACATGAAAATTTAATTTGTTTTTGCTTTTTATTATTGTAAAAGTGTGCAAGTTATATTTGCAAGTGGTATGCAAAATATATCTGTATATATTGTTCATACATATACATAAGATTATACTATTGAATTAAATTTTTAATTTGTACTTTTTTTCATTGAATTCAAATTTAAGAAACAACTGTAAATTTTAAGTAAATATTTTACAAAACATGTTTATTATTCAAGAATCATATTTTCCGTAGGTATTTTGTCTTAAGAGTAAACAGGTTATTTTGACAACTTTGTTTATTTGGGTTTCTTTCTATTAGGTATGTTCTGCAAATCGTTTTCGGGCAAAGTTTTGATATTTTCAAATCGTTTGACGTTTTCTGTAAACTGTTCCTCTTTTATTTTTTTGAACATCAGCAAATCGTTTGCAATTTTAAAATAAGTAACTAAGTTTATTACAATGTAAGTATATGATAAAATAAAATAAAAATAAACAAAGTGGCAGTAGAAGAAAAATGGAAGGAGCTGGCCACATTGCTAAATACAGAAGGGTCACCCCAAAAGAACGTTAACGAATGAGAAAAAAATGTATTTGATCGAATATTAAAAGGAATGAATTTTACTATACATTTGTATGTGTTTTCTTTAATTGTTAAGATAAAGACTGGGAAGGTGCTTTTCCAAAACGGTTGGGCATAACGATTTGGAATCAAGAGCAACAGTCGGTCGATCGTAAAGCATATATTAACGAATAACGAAGAATATGTTGTCAGGATTTGTGAAACTTTCGCGGCCGTTGTGAGCATTTAAGATTTTCGATGTTTTGAGGCAGAAACAAACCCACCCCCACTAGCCGCAAAACGACCACGAGGTTCCGAAAATCAACACTCCCTCCAAACGTGCACGGCAACCAATTCATGATATTAGTGCCAGAAAAAAATTTTACAATATGAACAAGAAAAAGCTCACGATATTCGACAGAGGGATGCTGAAAAACAAAGTAATTCGTTAGCAGAACAAAACCGCCTTAAAGCTCATAGTTTAGAGAAATAGAGAAAGCACCACATCAGAATGGAGTGGTTACAACACTACAAAGATCAAATAAAATTGAGAATGCTTGAAATCGAATTATCACAATAAATACGCACCATTCACATACTTATCAGAGAGCTGCAACGAGTATGATTAAATCAGAACAATGAGTCGTGCCAAAAAGACAATCAAATCAAATCAGTTCATCATAGACAACATTGTTGATCAATTCGAGTACCGACCAGCGACAAATGATTTGATGCAACATGAACAATCTGTTCCTCGGCAATCACAATCGAGTAAACGGTATGGTTGGCTTCGGGTCAAATCGTAGTATGCCAGTTCATAGCGTTGCGACGATTGTTTGAATCGATGTGAAACTGCGAGTAAACTAAATTTTGGTTGGACTGGTTTGAATCATGTGTCGCACAAAATGTATCAGCTTTGAAAATGTGCGCATGTTACAAATTTTCGATGCGTAAAAAATGGAAATTCCATCGAGTACGTACATACATATATACATACATTTGTTGTATGTATGTACTCAATGGAATTTCCATTATATATGTGACATATGTACATACATATATATTAGAAATAGAACAGAAGTGCCTGAGTAAATCAATGTATAGGCGATGATATACAAACCGAACGCTGTCGAATATTTCAATCATTGAAATATGAGTATGCATCATTTACGGGTATTTTCTGCTAATGCGAACGTTCATAAACAATTCATGTATACATAAGCTGTCCTCTAGTGATTCAAGGTTGTTCTCTATCGCTAATGTGAAAACTGACAGAATCAGACAGAGTAACAGACCAATACTCGATTATGAACCAAAATTTATTACTCGTTGCAGTTCTCTGAAACTTATACACATACAATTTTATGTAGCAAAAGTATAATCCTCAAGTAGCCAACACCCTCGATTACCAGGTTCATCCTGTGAGAGACATTATTGTTTTGCACTGCTCATACTGAAAACAAAAGCATCTTGGGTTGCGAAATCACAAATTTTACAGACCTAATAGAAGTCACTCGTCCAATCATCGCATTTATGCTGAAAACACTTTTTCTATTAAAAAAGATGTTCCTTTACAAAGGGTTTCACCAGAGCTGTGTGGGTTTCATCAATGCATCCTATCACTCCTGATATTCCATATTTATGCACAAAGTGTGGTTTTGCTCTTCTTGGATCAACTTCCGACATTTAAAGGTTATTCCACTTAGGACACAAAATTTTAATCATTTTTGATAAAAATGTTTATTATGTTCTTCTATCGAGACTAATATCGGTATCCTTGCTACCAATTTTATTAAAATTGGATGAACATTCCTCTGACTAAAGGTATTATTTCGTTAGGTTTTTTTTAAAAATGCATGTTTACTTAAGAAACTTCAAAAAATCGATTTCTTTTTGCTTAAATCCCTTTAAAAATAATCTAAGAATATGTCCCCAAAGTTATAGATGGGAATTCGAAATATTGTCGAAGCTAGAAGGGAATAAGTGACTGAGCGTCTAGCAGATACATATGTATATGAGCGATTGGGCAGAAAACGTAAACTTTGAAGCGAAAGGATAGCAGGATAGAAAAAAAAATAACCGTCGTATGGAATTGGTACAAAAGGTTTCTCTTTGGCATTAAATTATCTTCTATTTGAACTAAAAAAAAACTAGGAAAAGTCAAGCAGATTATCCAAGATTTCGTATTCAACAAATTTTCGTATGATGTTTAAATATATAACTATAAACCCTAGAAACTTCGCTTTTATCAATCATTTCCTTCCCCCACAAAAAAATCCTCAAAATCGATTTTTTGAAGCCTCTAAAGCAGACCCTCCCCTTAAGCAATAGCTGGAAACAAACCTGAAGCAAACAAGAAACCATCTGAAGTCGACAAACGTTTTTTTCAAAACTCACGTGGTGCAGAAAAGGGATTACAATGGTTCCGTCATTCGATTCTAAATTGTTTGTTCACGTTCGCTCAACACATAAGCGGCCTTAAAAAACATTATTTCTTCAATAAAATATATTTAATTCCAGGTTATCTCATATATTGAACTAACGAATCCTTTTTAATTTGTTTTGTCAAACTGTCACAAAGGAATCAGCTGTTCCGAACATAAATTCTAAGTCAAAAGAAATCGAACGAATTGCAGAACACCTAAAACAAAACCGTATTGTCATTTCGGAACCGTAATATTTAATAAGTAGTTATTGGTAAACTAATTTAAAATGAAGGAGTCATTTTAATGTTTAACTGTCATGAAGAAATATTCCAGTCGTCAGATTGTTTATGTTTTACAATTGAAAATGGTTTGTTTAGTTTCTAGATTTTTTACACCTGCTCAAACCATTTGGGATCGCTAAGCTTAAATATCTGAAAAACGGGACATTATTATATGATAACACACTAAGCACAAGTTTGTAAAAATAGGTTTGATTAACGAGTAATATTTATGTACATATTTACAAAGCTCTTGTTTTGCATTAGTTCTTAATATCTAACATACTTTTCGTTTGCTATTTACGTTTTACTTAGTGCTAGATTAGCGTGCTGTCTTCGTTTCTGAGTTAAATTATAAAATCCTCCAACGATAAGTGCAAACGAAATAATGCAAGCAAATAATGTGCCATATTTCAAAGCATATTGGATGGCATTCAACCCGAAGGTGCTTATATAGAGATTGTCTATTATCTCATCGGTAAAGTCCCCTGATGTTATTTCTATCCATATAAGAGGTAGTATGGTGCCTTCTTTAATTCGATCCAATTTATCTGAAAGAGATATATGTATATGTTGAATATAACATTATTTCATAAGAAAGATTTATAAATAAAATGGGTATAATAACATTTTTGGTAAACACTTGTATCTAACTTTATACCATGTTCAGACCGGCACTTAATCACACGATTTCGGCTGTTGAATGGATTATCCCACTAGTCTTAAAAAATTATCAAGATTTCGCCATACAAAAATGACAGTTCCAAATCACTTCATTGAAATGATTTCGAACTGATCCACGCTAAATCTCTCTGTGCGACTCTGATTTTGCGCAATCTACTTGTCAGCACTGGAAATCTGTTACATTATCACAGCTGATTTAGACACTACAAAGGGGAAAAAATGTAAACAAACTAATTTTTTTTAAAGCAATGAATCTAATTTCACCTGAAAATCGACTTAACAAATAAAAAAAAATGCATCCATTATTTCTATTATATGGAAAATATTAAAAAAAGACGGCTTTTATTTGAAAATACTATATGACAATCTTTCCTTTTGATAAATATTAAGCGATGTGAGTTCTTGAATGAAAATAACAGCTGTTTTTTGATCTTTCTAACGGCAGTGAGAACACTGTTAGGTTATGAAATGCTTAAATGTAATCTAATCTTTTAAATTTTCGGTCTGAACATGGTATTAGATTGTATTTAGAATTTTGCATATCTAATTGTTGTTTGTATGGATATGCAGGTGCATTTACGAACCAGAATAGGCGTAAAACACAAATATCATGAGAATTACAATATAAATTTACCATATGACTTCGGTGTGGAAAATTAAAACGTTATATTTCGCACATATATCTATATTGTTGCATAAATGTACCTTTTTTGAAAGACGCAGTGGAGTCCATAATAGTACCGTTACCGGAATAGTATAGTCTTCAAATAAATCACTAATAAATTAACTTCTTTCCTACGTTTTATTTTAGTTGTGGTTTTTGGCGCTTTCCTAACGTATGTATGTAAGCGATACCGATGAAATTTCTTTGCCTAGTTTTTTTTAAAAGGATCCATGTAACGAACGCATATAAAGATTTTGGATTTTTGGTTAGACTTCATACCCTTGTTATTAGTAAATATGTTTAAGGGGGCATATTTTATTAACCATGAAATCGGTCTAAACTTTCAGTAGAGTCCCCATGCCATAATAATTATTTCCGTCCCTCTAGTTGACTTTACCCTCAATTGTCAAATATATTTTATTTCGTCCCTTAAGTTAAATGTATGCTGTTAAATATCTCATGTGGTTCAGTAATAAAAATTATTCATGTTAAATATAATATGTTAAATATAATTATTTTAATATCATTCATTTATTATATTTGTGAATGTTTTCATATTTTATAGAATGTAGAAGACAGAGATTATGTCAAGTCCATTTATGGTACGGTAAAAACAATGGGTTTGGCTGAAATCTCAACCATAAAATGCTGTTAAGTTGGCACAAGGTATCCAAGAAACCAATTATTAATCAAAATACTGGCTCGAATACCACCTTCTCAATAATGTAGTAGTGGGTGATATCGGATGATAACAACGCACATTCCCTATAACGGTTATGTTGAAAACTACTAAAATGGCGATAGCTCACTAAATGTTAAACTTATTACACACAACTTACAACTTACGAGGTGTGTTCAAAAAGTATCGCGAAAGTTTTGCTGACAGTTTTCTTCGATTGCAGGGGCCTGGTGCATCATGAGTTCTTGTCACAGGGAAAAACGGTCAATAAGGAATATTACCTGCAAGCTATGCGCAATTTGCGCGAAGCAATCCGCCAGAAACGCCCGGATTTGTGGAAGAACAAAAATTGGCTTTTGCACCACGATAACGCCCCTGCTCACACATCGTTGCTGTGCGCGATTTTTTAGCCAAAAACAACACTAATGATGCCGCAGCCACCGTATTCCCCAGATCTGGTCCCTGTAACTTTTTCTTGTTCCCTAAACTGAAAAGGCCCATGAAAGGACGACGTTACGCTTCTCTTGACGAGATAAAGACGGCATCGAAGGAAGAGCTGAAGAAGATAAAAAAAAAGATTTTTTGAAGTACTTCGAAGATTGGAAAAACCGTTGGCACAAGTGTATAATATGGGGATTACTTTGAAGGGGACAAAATAGATATTCATGAATAAATAAATAATTTTTGAAAAAACACAAAATTCGCGATACTTTTTCAACACACCTCGTACATTAAAAGATGGTGCCTAAAAGATTCAATGGAATCGGTGCAAAAATTGGACAATGGGCGTTGCACCGTTCACCCTAAGGTGAAATTCGATATCTCAGCAACCTACTTTCTATATATCACAAATTTTAAATGCATTTAATCCACTAATTTTATAGTTCATAAATCAAGTATCAATAGAGATATTAGAATAAAACTTTTCGCAAATAGTATTCTCAAGAGATGCCATCCTACTTCTAAAAATTGTCGAATCGAATCGTAATTCTTCAAACTACCAGATATACTTATATGGACTATAGTGCTTATGGCGGGTGGGATTTAAAATAGCATCCCCGATTTCGGGGTTAAAATGGGTATGTACCGAAAGAAGAGGTTCTCCAGATTTAGAAAAAAAAACTATGTATATAGTCGCTGACTTATGGTTTTGAGATATTTTCATTTAACGTTCAAAAATTTAGTTATTTATTGTGCGTGTTTCTTTGATGGATAATGAACTTTACACATATATTTTTAATTTTTATATCTACAAACACTTCACCAGTTCGTTCTACTCATTTGTTTTGCATTAAATATGCTAAAATAACCTTAATTCCAAGAAGTTTAAAGGGAAAGAACTGAAAAAAGGCCTGGTGCCACCGAAACACACCACTTCTTGCTAAAGCAACATCTGGGTAAGCCTCCTTGATCATATCAAACTTCTCTGTCGTAGATTTACCGAGTTTCACACAGAATTTAATCCCGTACATCTGCTCTAACAAACGCTGCATTTTCGGCTTGCACCACTCACAGAAACACGTTGCGCGAAAATGTTTGTCCTGACTCTCCAGGTGCTAGGAGACAACTGACCAGCCGCTCGTCCGTTAGCTAGGAACGCCCTCTACCGAATCCCGTCGGTACCAGCACAACCCGATGTAGAATCGCGGCCGAAGGAAATCAGTTCCATTACTTTCTGGACGAACCCTGTATAGCAAATTTAAGTGAACGTATAATATTAGACATACTGTAGTTTAATGACGAAAATGCGTACAACCGATCCACGAATTACCTCAGCTCCCATATACTACTCATACTTATAATAATGAGAGAAAACATGGCATAACATAACAATACTTAAGTTAAAAAGGAGCTGTGAGAACTACAAGCTCGTGGCCAAGCAAACCTTGCTACCTCTTGTTTTGCAGTGCTTTTACTATTACCGCGATTTGACTTATCAAACCTTTCTAAAAATTAAAATATATACAGAATAGGATATAATACTCAATAAATAAGTAGTTTCGTGAGGAAATAATTTTAATTTTTATACTATTTGTTATAAAGAAACTATGATAATAATTTTTTCTTATATTTAAATAAGAATCTTTATTTCTTATTCAAATTTTTTAATATTTGAGTAAAATTACTCTTATTTTTTTGATATGATATATTATTGAATATTTAATCAAAGTGTTTATATGCAGTTGGCGGCTATAGCTGTTTGGACCGGGCAGGCATTGAAACAACCCTGTTTTCAAGGCATTCGGTTGAGATTCCCTGCTCTAACACCTTACTTTGAGCTTAGCCGGTGTTGAGCTACTTTCATTTTCATGGCATGCCAAAGATTTCCAATCGGGTTCAAATTGGGAGAATTTTCTGGTCATGACATATGCGATATCCCAAGGACTGCAAACATTTTCTGAACCTGCAGAAAAGAAATTGTAGGCAGATGACATTTTTCTTAAATATAAACATGAGGATATATCAGTGATTAAACAGCAGATAAAACTTACCGATTTAGCCCGACGGCACGGTGCAATTTTAAGTGAACGTGCGGTGCGGAGTCGTCCTTGAAGATGGTCTTAGAAGTATGCTCATATTGGTCTTCTACGACGAGCACCATAAAATGGGATACAACTTCTTCACACTTCTCAGCGTTCATCATCCCATCAATAAAAAGTAAAGGACCTCGGATGTAAAAAGAAAAGCACGTCCAGACCATTTGGCTTTCAAGATGCTTAACCGTTCTCGTCACACAATTTTCGGCGAAACGTTACCCCCGGAAATCGGCGGACATACGGTAAATGGTCGTTCAGTGCAAATTAAATCTGCTTTTATCCGACCATATTACCGTTTTCCACTGCTCTAAGGACCAGTGACAATGCGTTTTCCCCCATTCAAAACGAGCAAGCCTCATTTTATTGGTGAAAAGCTGCTGGTTTCCGCACATTCAAACCATACTCCTGCAACCTCCTCCGTATTGTTATCGCACTTACTATTGCCACATTGTATTGCTCCTCTAAGCCCCGTCTTACCTCTAAAGAGTTTTTAAAGCGATCCTTTAGAGATAATCTATTGATAGCACCATCTGTTCGAGGAGATGTCTTCCTCCTAGTCCCAAATCTACTGTAACGCTCCAAACGATTTTTTTTTTAATAAATTGATAATTGTTGGATGGCTGCATCCTATTTTTCTCCCTATCTCGCGAACCGACATTCCTTTATTTAACGTACAAGTAATATATTTTTTATTAAGCGTTAATTTGCTTATATTTAGCGCACATTTTGAAAAACGTTCTACTTACTGCTCGATTTCTCTCAAACTATTCGAATATATTTGTCAACATTTCACACTTCAATGTTAAATAACGGTTCTTGCACAGATGACAACAAAAATTTATTCAAATTTCAACACAACCGTTATAATTACAGTTAACATACATATATTCATAATAAAATTGACTGGTAAGGTTTGCGTGGCCACAAGTGTAATTATCCAATTATATGCTCGCTGAATTTAATTACGCTAGTTTAGAGTCATTTTGAGACTGTGATGTTAGAGGCTCTTCAAATTCATTGTCCAATATATGTATCATGCCCCTAGCGTTGTCCCTATCATTTATTGTTAAGTCTGGTTGTTTTTCGATTTCATTGTTTATACATATGTATATTCGCAACATGTTGCACAAAGTATACAAATTTTGTCCACATAAAACTTGTGATGAGTGATACTTCAATGCCGGTAATTTTTTCACTGTGATTAAAAAAAAGTATCGCAACTGCGATCTCATTTTGTATACAGCTGTTCATTTCTATGAATTGCAATTGCCGTAGACGTTCCATCTTGTAAATTGCGATAGCATTGTCTTCCATGGATTGAAATGGCAGGTTGAATTGCGATTTCAACTTCTAAGTGTGACGTACTTATGATTTTTATTAACTTCAAGAAATTTATCAAGGAAAAGGAGTGAAATTTGCAGATGTTTGAAGTGGTACATGAAATATATGCAAAATGTAATATTTGAAGAAACATTTCCAAATAGACATCCGACAGTGGAATTACCAACGCAATATTTTTACCTTTTAAATGTACAAAGTCTTAAGTAGTTGAAAAATCAGCGGCATTTTAATATGTAAGTCTAAATACATAGAATGAACTATTAAGAAATGAATATATCAAAAATTATTCTTTTGGTAGACATTTGAAAAACTGTTTCGAATTTTTATTTTTTACCCTAGAAGTTCCAAGTCATTCGGTGAAGCAGTTTTTGGGATACGGTGGAAGAAATTTTGAAAAATACACTTTTGGGAAAAACGAGTTTTAAGTTTCAAGACCGCAACTCCACGTCAAAGAGCTCCTTCTTCTAACTGCTAGTTTATTAAAACGACTTTGAATTTCAAAAAACTACTTGACCTCCGTATTCTAGACATGTTAAGAAATCAATTTATGAAAAAATCGATTCTTTGAACTCATAATCCCCTTAAGTTGGCCATCACAGTCACTAGAAGTCAGTTAAATAGGGAATTTTTGCAATTTAATGAAAACCAAAATATCAAGAAAACATTTCATGTCAACAAAAGATTTCATTACGCTATTCCAACATACTTGAAGGTCCTGTCAAATGTGTGGAAAATTTAGTTGCAAATCGCCATCAAAAATGTTAGGTTATAATAGACAACGCGGGAGAATGGAGTAAGTAGTGAATGATTGTCACCCACAACAAAACAATTTATTTTTTATACAACAACATTTTTCTCAATAAATGCTACATACACTTCGAAAAACTAAAACGATTTTGTTTGAATTTTGTTTATGCTTGTCTGAAATATTTATATTAGAATCAAGCGAATTAGCCCAAATGTGATATAAACTCATCCTAGGAGGCTTAATTAAATATATGTATATGAGGTATAAGGAGAAAACATCAACCATAGAATCGAAAATCATTAGTTTTCAACATTCCCGTTATAGAGAGTGTCGATGGGGTTATAGGATCTCACCAATTTTCACAGTATCGGAGGAGATGCCGATATTTGTCTCGAGTAAATTTGGTTGACATAGTGCAGAAGCCTTTCAAAATGTTGAAAAACATAGAAATTCATAATAGGATGAAACTTATCGGAAACGAAAGATAGATTAACAAAACTTTAAGGCAAAATAATTTACTGGCGATGTGAGGTGGTGTGAGGTCGTAGCTAAATATTTAAGGGTAGAGAATGGTTTATTCTAATTTCTAGCAAAACTATAAAAAAAAGTTATGTGCCGATAATGTAAGTAATGAAAAGGTCTATAACGTTTGTAGTTATAAAGACGTTTTTCACATAACCTCAAAATGCATGTGAAAAATTCGCATATCCCAATTTTTAAGTTTTTTTATCTTGTACAAACAATTTTTTTCTTTCGAAATTTTGTGTAAACTTACCTTAATAAAATTTTTTAGTACTCGATTAGAGGAGATATATTATCCGAATCAGAACAGTTTGTGTCAAGCTTTTTCCTAAAACTCAATACATACATACATATTTCACAAACTCAACAAAATTTGTTAGAGTAGATTTCCCTTCACCAAATCCAGGCTAAGGACAAAAAATTTATGGAGAAATGAAGAGAATTAGTACAGTAATGTCACGTATACAAAACCATAAAATTAATTTGGATTGCGTACGATATTTTGTTTACCATATTTATCTTCTTTTGTTAGGTTAGAATACTGTCGTCGCAATATAGAATAATTAGAATAGTCGACAAGTAACCAAATTTTTTTTTAAAAGATAAAATAATAAATAAAATCGAGTCTAATACATTCAAATTGAAAGAGGTCTGTATCGGGAATGAGGACATATCAATAAGGCAAGTAGAATACCTATTCCGATTCTGTTCAGCCGATGATATTCTCAGTTTAAATTCTCATTATCAGAAATGTGAGGCTTTACTAATGCATATTTCATGTAATTGGTTTTACAGATCAATTAATTTTGTATTAATATCTCTAACAATTTGATAATAAATACTCAAAGAATTTCCATTACTCAGTATTTCATTTCGGTGGTTGCTTTCAGTATTTTAGCAATTTTAACCTCAATAGAATTGCTGAGTTTGAAACGCCTTATTATAATAGGTTCACCTAACTTTGCAGATATCTTACATATTGACCCATATATGCGGTATAAAGTTAGCCGAAAATTTTAAACTCCTATTTAAGGTTCATATATAGGAATGTATTGAGTTTTGGTATTAATTAGCATTACCTGAAATCGAAGCTGTTTGAGTTTCAATAATAGAGAGATTGACCAATATATAAACGATATAAAGTCAAGCGGATGTTCGAAAATCCTTATATAATATTAGTTATGGGAGGAACAATTTTCACGATTTTACCAATTTTAGGCACAAGTTGCATTGTTATTAGAAATAGTTTTTTTTTCAATTTCATTAAGGTATCATAAATATATAGTGACCGATTTATACGCTATTTAGGCAACCGGAAGTTCGAAAATATTTATATTAGGTATATGAGGACTAAGGGAAGTATTGTGCCGATTTTACCCCTTCTTACCAAAAGGGAATGCTGTTATCATTGACCGTTAAACCGTTTATGTTCCTTTTCTTCTGTTTTTCACTTCTTAAAAAAATAGCATAGTTTATCGCTGAATATACATTAGATAAATTATCAAGGAACTTCTCTTGAGCATTTCCTGATATTCACAGTTTCACCTTCCGCAATAAGGGTTAATGGTATTCGATAATATACACAATTGTCTGTGGTCCGTTTTTTAAATCTGTTGTTTCAATATTCTCAAAATGAAAAAGAAAATTGGTTTTTAAAACTTCAGTTTGGAAATAAATTAAATGGTTTTATTTGAAAACGGCAGGCTGAATTGCTTCTTGTCTAGAGAAGAAGAAATTTTCAATCGAAGAACGGAGCATAGCGCAATTGTGCATGCGTCAGAGGACTATGAATGGCTATGGCTATGAAACGAGGGTGCATCGTAGCACAACTGGTTTGCTATAAAACTATGTACAACTGCGATCAAATTCTTAGTAGGGTGCAAACGTAGAGGGGGAAAAAGTATGCGAAATCTCTTTTATACATAAAAATTATTTTAAACCATAAAGGCTCCAACAGTAAGAGCACAAATCACAAAAAAACTCATTGTTTAACTTATTTCAAGGAATTATAAGTGTGTATATCAAAAAAATTTATGAGGGATTTCGCCGGTCAAAAACTTAGTAGTGTAACAAATTAAACCCGAAATTTCGACAAAAAGTAGAAAAATATTTTTTTCATTTTTTTTTTTTAATTGGAAATTGTGTTTTTATGAAATTAGCATTTAGTTGCGTGACCTTTATTTGTTAATATTGCAGCGCAGAGTTGTTATATTAAGTCAACCAGTTTTTGGCATTTTTCGATGAAAATAGACTCCCCTGCGTTCTTTACCGCCTGTCATAGTTGCGTGGTCGTTGTCGGCTTATATCGGGCTACTGAATCTTTAATATAATGACCAAACTTTAATATTATAACCAAAAATCTCAATTAAATAAATGTATCTTACCGTTATCTTTGAATTTTCACAAAAATTTTCAAATAATTTAAATTTTTCAAACACTTCATTCACGCACAACGAAGATTTTGACTCACCAAAAACCTTTGTAAATAAAAACTCCCGCCAACACAAAAGCAACAAGCTAAGCGAAACAAGTCCTTGCATGTTTTCATGTCGACATCTGAAGCTAACGGATTTTAAAGTGAATCCCAAAAAAATATGTAATAAAAAAGTATAATCACAAAGACTACAAAGAATTTGACCTGAAACTGTATATACATATACAAGTATATATCAAAACAAGTAAGAAAAGGCCACGTCCGGGTGCACTCGAACATTTTATACTCTTGCACCCTGTTAGAATCAAAGCCAGGGAAATATCTTACAATGTAAAACGTCCACCAGAGGATCGGAATCTAAGCAATTTTATATATGACTTAACTTATACACTGACCTTTTCTTCTTTACTGGCGTAGACACCGCTTACGCGATTATAGCCGAGTTCACAACAGCGCGCCAGTCGTTTCTTCTTTTCGCTACGTGGCGCCAATTGGATATTCCAAGCCAAGCCAGGTCCTTCTCCACCTGGTCCTTCCAACAGAGTGGAGGTCTTCCTTTTCCTCTCTTTCGTCTATTCGGACAACATGACTTAATTCGCCGAACTATTTCAATATCGTCGTATAACTCATACAGGTCATCGTTCCATCGAATGCGATATTTGCCGTGGCCAACGCGTAAAGGTCCATAAATCTTTCGCAGAACCTTTTTTTCGAAAACTCTTAAGGCCGACTCATCAGATGTTGTCATAGTCCAAGCCTGTGCACTATAGAACAGGACGGGAATTATGAGTGACTTATAGAGTTTGATTTTTGTTCGTCGAGAAAGGACTTTGCTTCTCAATTGCCTACTCACTCCGAAGTAGCACCTGTTGGCAAGAGTTATTCTGCGTTGGAGTTCCAGGCTGACATTGTTGGTGGTGTTTACACTGGTTCCAAGATAGACGAAATTACCTACGACTTCAAAGTTATGACTGTCAACAGTGAAGTGAGAGCCAAGTCGTGAGTGCGACGACTGTTTGTTTGATGACAGGAGATATTTCGTCTTGCCCTCGTTCACTGCCAGACCCATTTGTTTTGCTTATTTGTCCAGTCTGGAGAAAGTAGAACTAACGGCGCGGGTGTTGAGACCGATGACATCAATGTCATCGGCATACGCCAGCAGCTGTAAATTCTTATAAAAGATTGTAGCTGCTCGATTAAGTTCTGCAGCTCGAATTATCCCTTACACAGGGTTGTGCGCTGGGTTTGGGTCCCACCACGTAAAAAACAGTAGCAATGAAAAAGATTCAGTTAAATACATATATATTCGCCATACGATTTGTTGGAAAAACCAACATTATTATATGTAGTAATTATACAAAATCAGACGGATGTTCAAAAATCCTGGTAATGGTCATATGGGGCCTAGGCACAGTGATGTGCTATTATGAGTCAAATACGTTCTGAAATTTTCATTGAGATAACTCAAATATTGGCCGATATATCCAGAATAAAGTCACCAGGAAGCTCGAAAATCTTTATATTAAATCAGGGAAGGACTCGATTCCACCCATTTTGGATACACAGAATTACTACTGCAGAAGAATCATTGTATCTGAATTTCTATTGCATATATCACACATTGACCGATATTTTCAAACAAAAGTCAACTTTAGGTACTGGGATCCAAACATTCGGTACCTAGGGGCTTGAACAGCTTTTGTTAGATTTGAACACTTTTAAGGCATTATTCGTGCAATGTTTAATCCCGTTATATTAATTGCTTCTTGATTTCTGTACTGGAAAGTAAAAGAATCAAGTGGAAAAGAATGTCACGGTCCAAATGTTATCGAAATCGGTCAGTCGGGTCCCAGATATAGGATTTCACCAAACAGTCTGTGGTGCCACGCCCATCGACCAATTTTTACCACGGTTTCTATAAAACTTATCATACCATACCGACGGATAATTTTTACGTTTTTGGGGCATTTAGTAATCAATTTATCGCGTTTTTAGTAGTTTTCAACAGTGTCGTTATATGGGGAGTGAGCGGGGTTTTCATTCGATTTCATCCATTTTCACACCATCGGTTGTCTTGTAATATTCGTGCTAGGCGAATTGGGTTGTTATAGCTTTAGTGGTTTAAGAGATATGCACATTAAACTTATTAGAGGGCGGAGCCACGGCCACTTTTTCAAAATTTGTTATCCACAGGTGCCCCTTGCTACTGCGATCCCCTATGCCAATTACATTTGTATATCTTAATTTAGTGCTTAGTTATGGTACTTTATATGTTTTCGGTTAATGGCGATTTGTGCTGGTGGCAGTGGTCCGATTACGCCCATCTACGAACTCGAATTTTTTTTGTCCTAAGGAACCCACATACCAAGTTTCATCAAGATTTCTCAATTTTTACTCAAGTTACAGTTTGCACAGACGGACGCACGGACAGACAGACAGTCAACCGGATTTTAACTTCTTTCGTCACCCTGATCATTTATATACATATGTATTTATAATCTTATATCTGTCTCGTTTAGTTTTAGGTGATACGTACAAGCTTTAGGTGAACAAAACTATAATACTCTGTAGCAATTGGTTGAAAGAGTATAATGATAAGAATGAGATTTTCTTATTGTAATAGTTCCCGCAGATATACGACGACATTGACGTAGTTCAGCGAATTAAAAGACAGCGGCTGCGCTGGCTAGTTCATGTTGTCCGAATGAACGAAAACACTCCAGCTCTGAAAGTATTCGACGCAGTACCCGCCGGGGGAAGCAGAGGAAGAGGAAGAGCTCCACTCGGTTGGAAGGGCCAGGTGGAGAAGGACCTGGCTACGCTTGGAATATCTATTTGGCGCCACGTTGCGAAAAGAACAAGCGACTGGCGTGCTGTTGTGAACTCGGCTATAATCGCGTAAGCGGTGTCTACGCCAGTAAAGAAGAAGAGAGAAGAAGAAGAATAGTTCCCCTAAACACACTTTGTTACTTCCCTTGATTTTGGCAAAATTCAGATGTATAATTTTAATCTGTATCCGAGCTCATATTCCTTTTTAAAGGGTTAATATAAAAATTTGAGTTGTGTAGATTATTTTACATATTTTATTTTTACTGTACTTACTTTTCAAAATTGAACCTTTATGGACCGCAATATTGATTTGTATTCGCGAAGCACCACTTATGGGAAATGCAAATCTTGGGTGAATATCAGCATAAGTTTGATGTAATTCCCTCGAAGGCTTGATTCCATCGAAATCTTTGTAAATTTTTGGATCTCCGGAGAAAAAATGTGGAAAGGACGGAAATATAGGAGCTCCGTTATAGCATTTAGTGGCATTTATGACTCCACTGGGCAAGCACACTTGAGTATTGTGACAGTAGCATTCATTTTCTGGATTATTTTCTGGGCTAGAGAAAACATTCAATGGCGTTCGGTAACGAAAAGCGTCAATATTATTAAGGATTGTAACTTCTTTTTCAAAAGAAAGAGGAATTTTTCTGCAAAGTACTTGCAAAAAAACTTGCAAGTCTTCTCTGGTATTTAAAATATGAGGCGGAAACATTGATGCATCTGAACCATCAACACGATTGCATTTCTGATCTGACCAGAAGTCCAGAAGAGGTTGACCATTGAACTGTGTTATTATACTAAATTTTCGAATATCGTCTTCGCCTGTATTTATTTGAAGAGAGTCCACACTAGTTCCATTTCGCTGATAAATATTTGTATAAGAAAAAAAATGAAAACAAACTTTAATTAAATTATTTTGATATATTTGTGTATAATTGAGTTTGATAGGTTAAATAAAAATTACTTAAGAAGGTTGTACATAAAAGTTAATTAATTTTATCAAACAAACAAATAAATAAATACAAAACAAAGTATAGTTAACTAACTACATAGATTGAGGATGCATTCGAGCTACATAATAATTGCAGCAATACAGCAATTTGGAGGATGGAGTCATGTGTAGAAGTTGACGCAAGTGAGGAAAGTTCTCTGATCGCCATTCACTTGGGAGTGGCCAGAAACAACTCTTTTATATATGGCTCAAGTAGCTCACGACTTCCGGTCTTTGACCAAGTATCCTGGTTAATTTCCGCGTACATGCCTCCCTTACTGTTGAGAAAGACCTTGGCTGAAGCATCTCGGAATGGTACCGGCGTCGTCATCGATTTCGACGCCAACACGCGACACCCAATCTGGAGTAGCTCCGATACCAATAATAGAGGTGAGTCGCTTTTTGATTTTATTGTTAGCGAAAATCTTTGCATCTGTAATAGCGGACACTCTACTACTTTTGTGACTGTAGGCATGTAGGATGTTCTTGAACTCACCCTAGCCTCACACGGGATTGCCCCGCTGATCTCAAACTGGAGGGTCCTCGATGATCACTCCTTTTCTGGTCACAGGTATATCGGGTTTAGTCTAGTTGGAGAAGGTCCGCCTAGAAAATCCTAGGAATACAGACAGGGAAGGATACCATAGGAGGTTTCGGCAACCTCTCCCACACGCACTGGGGGTGGACGCGTTGGCCACAACCGATGTGGCAGTCAGGTGGGTCGAAGTCTTCAGCTCGGCGTGCAATACGACACTGGAAGCTCCTGTCCAATGAAAACACCGAAGGGCAGAGGGAAACCTCTCTGGTGGACTATGGAACTCGCGCATATCAGGGCGTCCTGCAGACATTTATTTAACAGGGCTGGGCGTTGTATAAAACAGGACTTGCAATATGCAAATCCAAGTTAAGAAACGCTAAGAGGACCTCGGGGAAGAGCTTCTGCGAAAAAGTGGAGGGCTGTCACGAGACCTCTAGGTTTAGACGTATGCTCGCAAAAAACCCAGACTCCCCGGGTTATCTCAAACAAGCGGGAAGGGGCCCTGAGCAGTGAAGAAATACTTCAGAAGCTCCTTTCCGAGCAACACGTCCTCTGTGGGGGTATCTATCGGAGTGTTGCCTGTTGACTGCACGACCTTTGCTGACTTTCTGGATGAGCGACACTTGACATAGGCGATCAGTACGCTCAAACCGTTTAGTCCCCGAGATCGGACGGCATCATATCAGCGCAGCTGCAGCAGTCTGTTAATGTGTCACGCAGCTGGTTGGCACCTATCTATGCGAACAGCATCATACTAGGCTACATCCCGGCGGCCTGGAGATGAGTCAGAGTTACGTTTATCCCGAAGGCTGGTAAGGGCTCCCATGTTACGGCTTGCTTTTTGCCTAAAACTGTGGAGAGACTGATGGATTGGTACATAAGCAGGCGCATTCCGAGAGACTATCGATCTAAGGATTACGCTGTTGGGACCTTCCTTGATATCAAGGGAGCATTCAACAATGTCTTGCTGGAGGCAGTCGTAACTGCTCTTGACGGTCTTGGGGTTGAATCAAACCCCAAACACCTCATCGATCGAAACGGAATGAGGCAACGGGCGCGCGCGGCGAAATGTGAGCATTTCTTTCTGCTCTTCTATGGATCTTGGCCGTTAACGACCTGCTCGAAAACCTCGAGGAGCGTGGCTATCGGGTGATTGCCTATGCAGTCGATGTAGCAATGTAGCACTTATGGTCAAAGGAAAGTTCCTTAGCACCGTGTACGAGTTGACGCAGGGTATCTCAGCGTTGTAACAAAATGAGAGGTCGGAAGTGGTCTCGCCATCAATCCAAATAGAACCGAAATGGTAGAAGATATAAGATCCCGGTGGCACCGCTGCCGCAAATGTGAGGCCTCTCACCGAAAGTGGTACTCGGGCTCTATAACACCATAGTCAAGTCCATTATGTTCTATGGAAGCCGTTGAAGGAGAGAGGCAGTAAGGTTCTTTACGGATGGGTCAAATCTGGGGGGGAAGGTTGGTGGAGGAGTTTACTGTCGGGAGCTCTTTATCAACTCCAGTTTCAGACACCCTGACTATTGCAGTGACTTTCAGGCAGAGGTTGCAGTCATCAAGGTAGCAGCAGATTTTCTGCGCCGGAGTGCGTCCTCCTTTAGAGAAGTAACCATTCACTCAGATAGCAGAGCGGCGATACGAGAAAAGAATTGAAATTCTCCATCATAATTTCAGTCGACGAAGGAAAAAAGAATATTTGAAAGACCTTCACAAGAGGGCATGGCGGGAATTAGTTGAAAGATCCAACTTTGACGCCTATTTGTCAAGATGGATGACTATTTTTTAGAAGTAATTTTCGGAAGAGCAGTGGAGTATAATCCTTGAGATGATAAATCAAAATTTCATTGAGTTATCGAAAAATATGTAGCACGTGCGCAACAACAAAACACAGCGCCCTCTTTTTGGAAACAGCCCAATTATATGGAGGGTTATGAAAAAGTTCTGTCAACTAATTTTTCTCCCCTGGCATTAAGCGGGAGCAGTTTAAAGAATTTTTCATTCATCGATACGAAAGCGAAGCCAGCCGCCATTTATTGACTGTCGGCCATTCAGTTTTTTATGAGTTGTTTGGTGATGACAGTAACAACGAACACTTCAAAGAGGGGTGTTATCTAGACTTCTCTGAATCTTAATGAATATAATGTTGTTAGATCCATAAAAGTATGAGGGTTCATCTTGTGTCTTACGCTGATGATGCGTCGATTTCGGTAAGAGGAAATTCACGAATACTCTCGCTATCATTATGCAAACGATATTAAATGACATATATCGTGCGGACTAAACTTATAAGCTAGCAAAACAGAGCTATTAATATTCTCTAGGAAACGCAGAACTCCGGAAGTTATGTCGTCATTATTAAATGGTATCAACCTAACAACGGGAGATAAGGCTATTTGGGACAAAGAAGATGTCATGGAAGCCAAATTTAGACGCTAGTCTAAGAAAAGCAGCTAAATCACTTAGCACCTGTAAAAGGATGGCGAGTCTTAAATAGGGATTAAAGCTTCGGGTGACTCATTGGCTTCGTACAGGAGTTGTAACGCTGATTATGACTTACGATATATTGTTAAGGTGGCCATTAACGGAAAAGAAATATGCGGTAAGATGAATGGAAGCTTTGTATACATTCCATTCAGCTTGTATATGCATTACTGGAGCGCTTAGAACAACGCCAAGTCAGGCACTAATCGTCATTGCCAACAGACTTGTTCCGTAAACAACGGACAGCGCAAGTCTGAGAGAATTATCCTTATTAGTCAAAAGTAACAAGATGCATTCTATGATACCGCTTCTACCTAATATCACGAATTTTCGAATTCTTTTAAAATTTAATTTAAATTTGATTCATAATATCGCTTTCTCTTTCAGAAAAAAGTGGGAAAGCGAGCGAGGTGGACAAGGGCTCAGGGATAAACATGTGTCCTATTTCACGATAAACCTGCAATGGGTTCCAAGTCATAGTGAACTGCTCTGGTAACTGTGAAGCAGATGAACTAGCAAGAATAGGCAGTAACCAACAAGTAGACTCCGGAAAAGAGCGAATTTATATATGTACCTCTGGCTACTTGTAGACATTTAATCGGCAAACCATTATAAGTATAGCTGAGCCTCGGTTGAGTCAATCCCGGACTAGCTCAACAAACAGCCAAAGTGGCATGAATGGAACATGGAAAGTGCTAATAGGTCACTGTCTAAATATCAGATATTCCAGCAGACCAGAAACACCATATAATGACTACTGTAGAAATTTTCAAGAGGTAGATAAAGATAAAAAATAAAACATCTTGTATATGAATCGATTTGTATAGGTTAAATCCCATCTGTTGGTCGAAGGTTTCTTAACGACGTTTCGGAGGTTACACAGATGAAACTTTTCGTACGGATGAACTCCGCAACAGCACGGGTGGCTCAGAGTGGAAGCAATGGAGTAAGGAGACTTTAATCTCTTAGTGAGCCTCCGAAAGGTGTCGTTAGACAGCCACACTACCTATCTACTTATGGTCTCCGACTTCCCCTTCTGGGTGCTACAGACTCCGTGGCAAGTGTTTTTTAAGAGACGTATCAGATGACTAACTTTTATGGGAAAAGTTGTTGTTGCGTTGGGTCACTTCACTAGGGTCTAAGATTTATAGTAAATTTTGTATGATTTGTCTTGTTTTTCAGTGCAAAAAACTAAAATTTGTCAATTTTTTTAAAACGTGTGTGTCTCTGTGGAAAATTTTTAAAATTTCTAAAGGACATGTGCACATGATTTCGTACTCAAGTAAAACGTAAGAAAGCATATGTTGTCTTGTAAGGTGATCAACTCTGAAAGCTATAGCAACAAATCATGCAATTATACATGTTAATTGTAGCAACATGTTCGTCGATTATTTTTTTAGAAGGAAGATAAAGGAAATTCTAATCCTAAGAAACCTCAGTGCACTATTCCAGAGAACATGGTTAAATTTAAATGATTTTTTTTAAGTCACGACTTTTTAAAGTGCAACTATCCGAGGGTTAGTGGATTTACAAATCAATGTGTTTAAAGTACTTTATTTTAACATTGATAAAGTCAGTATGAGTTTGCTAGACAGACTATATACATCTAAGTTGTCAGAATTTATATGTTGCATAAATATTGAATTTACTGTAGTTAGATGTACTTACATTCATTAATAAGCCGAAGTGAGTTGACCCGGTTCCAATATCCAGTGATACAATTCGATCACGGTATCCCCACAAAAATTCATGTGCCGTAAGAGTCTTAAATGCACCTTCGTCATATGCATTAATTAAATTTATGGCCATAATTTTCTTGAAAATGTTAATTTTTTCAATTTTAGTAGAAGCGCTTATTAGGGGCACGTTAGGAAGCACAAATATATCGCGTTCTTCACAGTTAGATTTCTCGGGTAGAAACTGGTAAGTTCTATGATCCTAGATATCACAAATAAGAAATAAAAAATATAATAACAAGGTGCATATAATAATACCAGTGTTAAAGTTGAAAAATACATATTAGGTTGTCAAAAAAGTCTTGCGATATTTTCGCTAGTTGGCGCTGAAAGCGCGTAGTTCTAGTTTTATTCGTCGCATCGGGTCATGCTATACCTATTTGGAAAGCTCATTTCACGCGCTAACACGTGTTTGATTGATTGTCGTTTCTTTTAAGTCGTTCGTGAGTTATAGCGTCGCAAACATGAAGCAAATTAAAGAGAAAATACGGCATATTTTACAGTACTACTACGATAAAGGCAAAAATGCATCTCAAGCCGCCAATAAAATTTGTGCAGTTTATGGACCCGATACGGTTTCTATTTCCACCGTACAACGATGGTTTCAACGTTTTCCTTCTGGTGTAGAGGTGGTCGAAAATGCGCCACGCTTCGGAAGGCCTGTCGTCGAAAATTGCGATAAAATCGCTGAATTGGTCGAAAGAGACCGGCATAGTAGCAGCCGTAGGATCGGTCAAGAGCTAGGCATGAGTCATCAAAAATTCATTTCAGTTTCAATAAAAAAAAATCAATAAAAATACCGCAAGACTTTTTTGACAACCCATTATTTATAAAGAAGTATTAGAGAAAATGAGTACCCCACATTTTTACGAGTTTAGTAAACACACTAACGCTAAATGCGCACAATACAAACAAATTAGATAAAATTTCAGATATGGTAAAATGTCTTTGGGAATATTCTAGATGACCAGAACAGATAGCTCTCTGAGAAAGAGTGTAGATTGAATTGTCAAAACGTATGATGGGCTTAAGAATACCCCAAAATACTTTCCTTTTTTACTCACGGTGAAACACAAAATATTCGGCGACATTTGTCATGATCTAATGAGAATGAATAACTCATAAAGGGATACAATTCTCAGCACAATTATTAGAGGATAGAACGGCGATTTACACTTTATTATCAGCATTCCCGAATCGGCAACCTTCCCTCATGCTCTACACCAAGAGTTGCACAATATGTTCTTCAGAACAATCACATTACAAGATGTTTTCCAAAGTAATCACGACTTTTTGAATCTAGCGCCCCCTGGTGGCGCCATCTTTATCTTTATCGATTGTCTAGTGAGAATATAATGACATTTCATAGATTGAAAGTGAAATTATTGCATTTTAGGTGTCAGTATGTTTGTGTTATCGGTGCGAAAATGAGCTTCGAACAGAAAGCCAACATTAAATTTTGTTTTAAAATTGATAAAACTTTTACCGAAACATTTCAACTGATGAAACAAGTTTATGGCGATGATTGCCTATCCCGTAGCAGAGTGCACGAGTGGTTTCAACGTTTTCAAAGTGGTCGTGAGGACATAAATGGCGATCAACATTTGGGCTAATCAAAATCAGAGATCACCGGAAATTCCATTGAAACTGTGCGTGAATTCATCAAAACTCAGCCGAAATGATAATTGAAATTCAGGGAAATGGAATTGAAGATCTCCAAAACATCGATTTATCGCATTTTGACCGAACATTTGGGCTCACGAAAAGTGTGTGCACGGTTTGTTCCGCACAAATTGACTGACGACCAAAAATTGCTCTGAATCCAACATTCGAAGGACATCATTAAAGAGGTTTATTTGACCAAAAACCACATTTTAACCATTAACCACACCCCGCATTCACCTGATATGCTACCGTGAGACTCTTCATTTTTGGAAAAATGCTAAAACGAGCTAAAACACTCGTTCGGCATGCTTTTGGACCGTGCAAAAAGCTGTATTGAAGCAGAAGGACACTATTTTGAATAAAATAAATTGATTCTGCCGAAAAAACCATTTGTTCTGTTTTTTTTTTAAGTCATATACACATAATTAAAACAATCAGTCATCGCCACGAACTACACCAAGTAACACCCCCATCCTCGTTGTAGTAACAAATTTAGTAACAACAGATCTTTTTATCCCAAGCTTACATATTCTAACTTTCCTACATAAATCAGCTGCCAATATGCATCCACCCGCTTACGGAGCTCAATGAACTACCGTTCCCCGTAATAATTATAGTAACACGCAAAATTATTGGGATATTATGACGGTGTTGGACACTTCATTACATTCAGCACAAGTTAATTACCAAAATATCATAGACTTGTCACCATCCAAAACAATTGTTCACCGAAACAAACACTCTCCACAAGACCAGTTCATCCTCCAAATAAAGTACAATGAAGCCTTTTTACTAACTGGCATCAAAAATTCCCGAATGAAATTTATTGTGAGATTTCTTATTTAGCAATTAAAGCGCAACTAATCAAATTAATTCACATCCCCAAGAATATTACGATATCCGAATTTAGAACATTTCGCTGCAAAAAGTAAAGCAAATAATCTTATTAAGTGCAAACATTTTTGCCAATCTCGACGACACCTAAACTACTGTCGTTAAATAGTATGATATCTGGACAATAACCATTAAAAGACGCCAAATGGAAGAACTTTTTGCTAAAGGAATAATAAGAAGATAGAAATCGCCACATAATTTATTATCCGTAAAGAATGAAAAATTCCAATTTTTTTTAGGGTAATAGCTTTCGATATTAAAATCCTCCATTAGCATTTCACAGTGAACTAAATGACATTGTCAACATATGAGAATAAAATGAAATGCCTAGAAAATGCGAATAAGGAAAACCAACTAAATAAATAGGTATTTGCAAAAAATGAAGTTGATTTCTTGGGATAAAAAATAAATCCAAATTAGACGGGAATGAGTAGGTCCGGGTGTAACCGACCATTTTATACTTTTGCCATTTTGCAAGGATCAAAGCCAAGAAAATTCAAGTTTTTCAAAAACTTTATATTAAAAAATATTGCGTAAAAATTCATTTTTATTATTCTTACATGTATTAATGGTCATTGACTCACTTAATGGTATTACTACATTTTGCTTCATATTCAAGCTCTCGGTGGTAAAATTTAATGTCTCTAGATTATTTAGTTATTGATTTGTCACGCTTTTAGGAGTTTTTAACAGTACCGTTATATGGGGAGTGAGCGGGGTTATCCCCCGTTTTCATCCATTTTCACACTATCGGTAGAAGTTCTTATAAGATTTCTCTTAGCAAATTTGGTTGTTGTAGCTTAAGTAGTTTAGGAGATATGTTCATTAAACTTGTTAGAGGGCGGGATCCGGGTATAGTTCGAGGGGTATAGTACTAGGGTAAGATCTGCAGATTAAACATATTAGAGGGTGGGGACTCCACCTTTTTTTGCTTTTAAACCAAAGATACCACTCCCTACGGCAGTTCTGTGTACCCAATTACGTTTTGCATTTTAATTTGTGCACTTTCTAAGTTTTAGCCTAACGTCTTTCAGTGAATCGAATTTGACAATCTTCCAATGGAATCACCTACATATATCTACATTGTAGATAATTAATTAGATGGGAAGAAACATTATTTTATGTGAAATTTTGGGTTTTATAATTTCTATATTTGTGTTTATATAAATAGGCGAATTAATCAGAATAGCTTTCAGTTTCGAAACATTGCTTTAATTCTTAGAAAACTATTTCAATATAAGTACATATAAGTAATATGGCTAGTATTTTGGAACTCTTATCTTTTTTAAAGCTACTGGACATTTAATAAAGCTAAAGAATTGCTTTCTATCAACAATGTTAATTGGCAGCAATATATCAAACAGGTGATGTACAGAACTTCGTTGTGCCATTCTGAAACTTTTCATTTAAATGAAATTTAAATATTTTGTTCGAGAAATTTTGTGTGCAAAAAACAAGTAAATAGGTCGGTTTATTTGCTTCGTTTGGTAAAATGGTGTTAGACTTGTAAGAGCTTTGAATAAATTTACTTTTCATACATATATTTGTAGCAACACTAAAGCTGCCTAATGTCTTTTGCCGACGACAATAATAAAAACTAAAAATACGCTAAAGAATTGCTTTCATCAATAACGGTGCCCATAAGAACGGGTATATTTGACAGATGCTGCCCTAACACTTGAGGCCATTCATGTGTTTGATGTACATATATAACCGTTCTGTAGCAACACAGAGAACGTGTGTTATAGAGCATGTTCATACGGACAGCATATTATTAGCGGAGTTTCACCAATATTTAGGGGGTCGAAAATAGCAGAAGCTAAAGAATTGCTTTCTATCAACAATGTTAATTGGCAGCGATATATCAAACAGATGATGTACAGAACTTCGTTGTGCCATTCTGAAACTTTTCATTTGAATGAAATTTAAATATTTTGTTCGAGAAATTTTGCGTGAAAAAAACAAATAAATTGGTCGATTTATTTGCTTCGTTTGGTAAAATGGTGTTAGACTTGTAAGAGCTTTGAATAAATTTACATTTGTCTAATCATGAAAACTTACTGGCAATAAATTTATTAGACAACAGTGTGGATGTTAGGCGCTTAAAACGAACTCACATTTTGGATCTTCCATATAGATTTTAAGTAGTTTTGAGAAGCTTAAGTAAATAAAATAATTTAAGAATATATTGATTAGTCTCAATGGAGAACAATGAATCCTGTCACTATTAATGTATTTAAAAAAATTGCTGATTGTCAATTGATGGATTGCAAATAAATATATATTTGTAGCAACACTAAAGCTGCCTAATGTCTTTTGCCGACGACAATAATAATGGGTTGTCAAAAAAGTCTTGCGGTATTTTTATTGTTTTAATTTAGCGACAGCGACAACTGCAAGAGCTGCAGCCGTGAAGTTACAGTATTGTCTAAATAACGGTGCCCATAAGGACAGGTATTTTTGTATTTGGCAGATGCTACCTAACACTTGAGGCCGTTCATGTGTTTGATGTATATAACCGTTCTGTAGCAACACAGAGAACGTGTATTATAGATCAGGTTCATACACACAACATATTATTAGCGAATTTCACCAACATTAACATTTAGGGGGTCGAAAATAGCTGAATTGAACATTTTCAGTGTTTAATGAGAAAAATGATGCTAATTTCAATGTATTAGTAAATGTACGCTTACAGATTCGCATATGCCCCACAATGCGCAAACGGCTATGGATATAATTTATAAATATTCTTCATATACATATTTCATATCAAAGCACTAAAATATATATGTATTTATGTTGCAATTTGACCTATTTAATGATTAATTCCATTAAATCTGTTGAAATGTATAATAATTCATATTTAAAATTTCAGAAACTGTTAATAAAATATATGCGAACTTACCCTAAATGTTACAGTGTAATTTTTATTAAACGAAACGTTTACTTTTGTTGTATGTTCCTTATATGTTAGTGGACCAATGTCCTCAACTTTAATTTTATCGTCGACTCCAGCGAAATATTTGTCAATGTTTGTGTAGTTGAATATGTGTACTTTAAGTAGAGTGTCATATTTTGGATTTGGATTCATCCAATTTCTTGTGCTTTCGGAATCATTTTTTAAAATTATTTGCTGAAATTAAAAGATGCGTTAAAGTTTTTGCAAAAATATTTTTAGTAACCATTACCGAAAGCATCGTGTCGTTATAATATTCTGTAAACCACATGATAAAAAATCCTGTGATACTTATTATGAAAAGTAACAACATTACGCCCAATACTAAAGAAAGAAACACAAGTAATTAATATACGCTTATGAGTATTAAATTTAGGAACTTGAATGAATTTACTCAATGTTAAGAACTTACGTATTAACGTTCCGAATTCCTTGGACCCTTCCTTTTCTTGAATTCCAGTTAGTTCAAAAACGGTAGCGACTAAATGTTGTTTTTGCACTACATTTTCTTTACTAGAGTTTCTACTTACATTTAAAGAACTTTTCCTACTTAGAGATCTCGTTTGACTGTTATTACAGTTTATTAAATGTTCTTTAACGGTTTCATCATTAGCGAGGATATCGTGACTTTCTTGGTGATCTATTATCTGCCTGAAATTATAAAGTATAGAAATATAAAAATTTAGTCAGCTTATGGTGGAAATTTGTTGATAGCTTTTTTATGTTGTAAGGAGATTTTTACAGATGTTGAAGGTGATTCTTCTGAAGTTTGAAGTATCTTTTACTGGTTTGTACTCATTAAAATAATATTTTAGTTAGTTAGAAAATATAATTTAATTATATTGAAAACATGTCTGTAACATGTTTGATAGGTGACTGGAAAGAACATGTTTGATGTCACTAAGTCGTTCATCATAATATTTCAGGGGTGACGTTTGTAACCAATGTGTGGGGAATGGAGAACCCTAAAGCAAGAAAAAGTTGAAAATATCCATATTAAAAGCATCTTAAAATACCGTTATGCGGAAATGTTGAGTAGAAAAGAGAACGGTACCAACATTTTCAATCAAAAATGGCCAATATTTGTTTGTTAAATAAAAATTATTTTATTCTGTTGTTTTATAGAATTAAAAGCAAGCAAAGAAAAAAGCAATCTAAAAAGAAAGAAATCATTTCATATCATAGAAATTCTGATGCGTTAATATTGGTATACTGGTAAAAAGTCAAGTATATTGCGTAATACCTTTCGATATTGTACATAAATATGGTCATTGTAATTAATAGGAAAAACATATGTAATTATGTACTTGTGTATCTACAATTTATGCTTTGCTATATGAAAAATAATTTGCACAACTTTCAACAAATTTATTTTAACTTCCTTATACATATTTATATTATAGGTGGAAGGCAAAGTTGACATTTGGTAAACATCAGCAGCTTGACATTTTATTAACACATTCATATTTCTAGTATAGCTAATTTTTTATAATATTCTATAATTACAAATATATATTTTTATCGTTAATAATTCATTGTAATTTGATTGCATGAATATTACATATTAATTATATTTTTAAGATATTAATTAAGTTTAATATCTAGTTTAAATAAGTTCATTTTTTATTTAAATAAAAGATATGCAACGAAAAAATTGGAGAGTTGACTTTTAACTCCGTAAATAGTCACAGTAGCAGCTTGAATGTTATCAGTTGCAAGTTTTTCTTCCTCGAAATGTTTAATCGTATTTTTAATCGTATTTTTAATCAATATTGCACTTCCGCCGCGGTCGCAATTGCTAGGATGAATTGTATGGCAAGTTTCATAGTTTTTAATTTTAAAATAGGTTTGTGAAATAAAATGTGCCTCCGATATCGTACAAACGTCAACATTATCCGATTTCAATGCAATTTCGATTTCATTCTCATGTTTGATTAACTCATTTGAAGTCTACAAAGTCTGTCGCAAAAGAAACAGGACTGTTAAAAAAAAACAACTAAAAATTAATATTTTTCAAAAGTTATATTTTTTTATTCAAAGTAGTTTCCTTGTGCTTCGATACAGCGTTTAGCCCGGTCAATTAGCATTTCAAATGAGTGTTTAAGGTCATTTTTCGGAATGCTCTTGAGAATATCGGTCGTCGCCTTTGGGCTAGCTGAAATGTCCTGAAACCAGTGTCCTTTCATGGGCAAAGGAAGTTTTCCAAATAGGTAAAAATCACAGGGTGCCTGATCAGGTGAGTAGGGTGAGTGATTAATGGTTAATATGGAGTTTTTTTGTCAAAAAATCAGTGACAAGCGTCGACCGATGACACTGCGCATTATCGTGCAACTGGCGCCAGGACCCTGCCTCACGGCGAATGCGTGACAAAAGACGCTTCATAGCACCAAGGTAAAACACAGCATTAATCGTTTGCCCAGGTGGGACGAACTCTAGGTGTACAATAACCTCGGAATCATAAAAACAAATCAGCATTGTCTTTATTTTTGACTTCTGAAGACGACCGACCTCTGCTCGTCACAGAGGTCCTCACGACCTTCTTGGAATCGCTTAAACCACTCATGCACATTACTACGGGATAGGCGCTGATCACCATAAACATTTTTCATCATTTGAAATGTTTCAGTAAACGTTTTCCCAAGTTTAAAACAAAATTTAATATTTACTCTTTGCATTCTACGACCGATGACCAAAAGCTGCTGACGCTGCTGTCACTTTTTGATCGATAACATCGATTGTAGTTATCCAATTGTCTTACAATTTTTACGAAATGTCAACAAGAGATCAACACCAGATTTTTATTTCATATACCCACCAATAGGTGGCGCCACCAGAAACAGTTATATTTAATAAGTTCTGTTTCTTTTGCGACAGACCTTGTATAGGCAAATTTTAATTGATTTAGACATCTTTGGTATTAAAAAGATATGTTTCAAGCTTGTATAAGCGAGTTGAATTCGTTTTGTTTGCTGAGTTTCTGTAAGATCTGTGATAAAATGCTGTCATTGGATATATTATCATTATTACTTGCTTTTTAAACGTTAGCAAAAGTAGATTTTTGATGTTTCAGCTATAATTTTAGGAACTTGTTGATGAGGTCAATTGTTTTTTGTTCTGAAATCTACAGGGCCTTCTACCTTTTGGGCTAGACCATCACCATTTTTGTGGCCAATTGTTTTTTTTTATAATCCTTTGGCAACAAGGCACTCCCGATAGTTGGCTGGATGTGCTTCGCCACAGGTACAGCTGTTTCTCTGGTTTTGAACATTCAGATGTCATGCTTATGCTTATCGGCGCACTTAACGCATCTTGGTTGTTTGACACAATAGTTTTGTGTGTGGCCAAATGACTGGCAATGTTTGCATTGTGTCTTAGGCAGTTTTACCGGTTCAATGGAAACAATTAAATTTGTTATAGTTTTGGTTCGTAAATCTTTTTTATGTTCTCCATGGAATCGAACATTACCAAAAACATGTCGAGCAGAGTTTTAGTTGTCCATTGAAGCCGATTGGCAGCTATCAGTACATTTAATCCTTGTTCTTTTAGGTCATTAATAATCGAAATTTTTTGCAAAAACTCTAATTGGGCGTGTTTGCTTATTTTCAAATGTACCAAGATATTCCTACCCGAAAGTGCTTTTGATAGGCATCTGTAGTCCTTCTATGTAGAAAGTGTTTACCTTGTGTATCTTATTAAATTTATTTAAAAGTTCAAAATTATTTTTTGCTTCCGGGTAAGCAGTTTTAATATGGCTTCATCAGTTTTTTTTAGGAAGATCAAGAGAATACTCCGCTTTTCGTTTTTTAGCTTGTGTGCGTGAAAAAGTGTTTTTGAGGAAAGTTGTTCTTCTTTACTTTAATATGTAGAAAACATATGTCGGAAGTCATCGTAGTTGGTGGAAGTTTATGGTGAACATGCTCTAACTGACAAATGTTTGAATATTAAGAGTTGGAAGTATTTCTCAGCTATTTCAAAATGCTTAAAGGCAGACTCAAGGAAATTGGGTGTCATATGAATTGAAGCAAATAGACGTTGAAATGCTGCTACAACGCCACAAAAAAAGAGTCGTTTTTGCATCGGATTTTAACAAGCATAAATGCAAAAAATACAGAACCACTTAAATATGTTTGACATCAGCACAAAGTATCAAAAATTGTCTTAATCATTCTTGGTCGCTGAGTCGGCCCAATTCTTATGGAGGGAAATCCACAAATTTCCAGAAACGTAATAAAAACCTAACGTACTAAGAGCACATGAACAACTTATTGTTGCGAAACAAGCAAAATTAGAACATTTGTTTACAAATAAATTAGAAAACAAAACACTAAAGATTTTATTGAGTTTTGTTGTATTTTCGTATTTTTGTGAAGGTTTAAAACAAAATGTAGAAACATTTTCTCGGTACTGAAAATATTATTCCAGAATATTTCTCACTTATATATATATACGAGGGCTGCTATATATATTCTGGCCTAGGGCAACACAAAGTGTTGCCAGGTGCGATCTAACATTTCCATTGGAAAGTTTGACATTTTTTAGCATAACATCACTCAGAACGTTTTGTCATTTAATCGTGAACTGTTTTATTTACAGGGAATTAAAAAATTTCATCTCGGCCAAAAAATGGAATTAACTCGTGAACATTTTCGTGCGATCATTTTTCACAACTTTCGACGTGGATTATCATGACAAGAGTGCATCGATGAATTAAAATCTTTATATGGCTATGAAGCACCATCCTATAGCACTGTGAAAAACCGGTACAACGAATTCAATCGTGGCCGACGCTCGCTCAAAGACGAATTCTGTGAAGGTCGTCTAAATGCAAGACCGTCATGTAACATACCTTCAGATAGAGGCATGCCTATGCATTTCTCCCACCAGCATATATTCGATATTGCATGAACACCTGGCAGTAAAAAAGGTTTGTTCCCGTTGGATCCCGCACAATTTGACAATCGTTCAAAAAAGGCTCGTATGGATTGGTGTAAAGAAATGCTGAAAAAATACGATCGCTTTGTTTGTAAGATCATCACAGGTGACGAATCATGGATCTATGCGTATGAGCCCGAAACAAAACAGCAATCGACAAAACAAAAAAAAAAATTAAAAAAAAGAAAAATAAAACAAAAAAAAACATTTTCGTTGATAAATATGCCTATTTACATTATTAGGCCAGAAATATATATAGCAACCTACGTATATGTAATATAAATAGCATATTAATCCTTTTCGGGTGAAGACGGTTTTTTATTTATCGGAACGAAGAAAATCGGTTATTATGTTTGTTTATATAATTTTTTTTAAGGGAGAGTTCGCAAAGAGCGTCACTCTAATATGTTATTATATATTTCAATGATTCAATTATATTTATATAATGTTTGGTTAGTAGAAAACGTGCTTCATCATACGGAAATATTTTTAATCGTTAATGTCAAATTATTTGTTTTTATGTTTTTCTCTAATTTTCTCATTTACTTTTTGATGATTTTGGTCTTTTCGTAATCTATTCGTATTCAGTTGTCACTCAAAAACACATTGCACACCAAGCCAGAGCAAAACAGTTGTTTTTGACGTTATTGATAAAAATATTTTTGACATTTTGCTCTTTTGGTGCTAACGACGTAACCTTATATAACTGTTTCGTGATTTTACTTATAAGCTTTTAAAAAGTGTTTACATAATTTTTAGTTAACTTTTACTTACATACTTTAACTTTAGCAAAATATATATACAAAGAGCTTTTCACAGATATCGGTTTTATTAATAGGTTGGAATACTATTAAAGTTCACTAATAAATAATCCCTCTTCCTTTTGAAGACTTTTAAGCATTATTAAGTTATACGTGAGATATTATTTATGCAATTAATTTTATATTATTATATCAACCAAATATGTAGATAAGGTCACTAAGAATTTCAAGTTGTTTGCCTTATTTGAACCGTGCTTAGTAACTGCTAAGATTCGAACGACAACTGACTAAAGACATGACACTGGATTAAGATTAAGCCCAAAGTTTAGCGAGCTGATAACGCAGCTCATTTTTGTGCACACACATACAAATGTTTGAATGAAGTGTGTATGAACTATATATGTATATATACATGGCTGTGCAAGTATTCATTCTTATTTTTATACATGCGTATGTATATTTCCAACCCATAACAGAATACTTGTTCAGTTCGTAGATAAGGTGAAAAAGGAAGTAATATTTATTTTGAAGTATTAAATACGAATGTGAACACACATCTTTCTTTGTGAAATGTATGCCTAAAATAGATTTTTTTTTATAAATTTAAAATATTCAGTTATATCTTATAGATGTCATTGCGGTTTGAACAGTGGCGAAAAATTAAATGTTAACTATCCTGCAAAACTTGACATCTTGAAGCTCTAAAGCAAGAAAATATTGTTTCAAAACAGATTTTACATTTATAAAAGAACATCAAATCGAACAGTCAAACTTCGTTCAAACAGTTTCTACAAGCCTAACTAGTCAGCCAACTATAACTTTTTCCACATAAAATACCAGTGCGGTGAAGTCCTACGAAACAATGACACAAGGTACAAATCGTGACATATTTGACAGTTATACGAACACATACATATAACTGTTTGACGTTCTAGGTTATGCAGAAAAGCCACTGGTAAAGTCATCATTTATGCGTTAAATGAAAAGCTAATAAAAACAGTGTCTGTGGAAATATTCTTAAGTGCAATTCACAATCTAAAACTTTAGTTAAATATTTATATTATTAAACCTAAAGCTATTTGAATATCGTCCATTTTTAATATTCTTTTACAGAAGTCATGAAGGCATCACTTTGAACAAATAGAATAAAGTCTAATAAACGCGGGACTTTAACGAGCCTTCATTTACATGTAACATAATATTTTTATGCTCTCGCAACATGTTGCACAAATTATAATAGATTGTTCAACTAACTGTTGTTTGTAACAACTAAAATTAATCGAGATAGATATTGAGTTATCACGAAATAAGCGTTAACTTGTGTAAAAATTTAAATATTTTGATGAAACTTACTATTTGTATTATTCATTAGAGATGGTACGGAAAAAATGCATGTCATATGGTAAAGAATGGGTGTCGCAACACTTCGTTTTACGTCAAATCCAATATTCCAGCAACTACTCAACTACTTTCCAATTTCTAGCATGTATCGGAATAAAAGATTGCACAGCACCTCCACTCCCAATTAAAAATGGTCCACAATTCATCCGACAGCTATAATTAACATTGGCGGTAATTATTCAAGGTACATACATATATACATACTTCTTGTAACTTTAGAATACAATTTTCCGTCTGACGAACTCGTATTTACCTATTAACTTACTACATACGTGTCCTGCTGGGTAACTATTATGAACATATATTACTATTAAATATTATGCACACACATATGTTTGTAGATATGTATATTGTATACTGTTTCGGATTCATGTTATTGAACCCAGCTCAAAAGAGTTTCTTATCATCGAGACCTATTTGAAAAGTGCTATAGTCTTGAACACAGCACTGATATAAAAATACATGTCGTATGAAATTACAACTAAAATCAATTTTGATTAGTATCTTTGAATAATTAATTCCAATAAATTTTTTTGTTTTCAACAAGTTGCATAAAAATACTAACGGATTATTTGAGCAGGTTGGCAAAGAGCGTTAGTATATTAAGTTTGGTCTGTCTGTTATTTGCTGTGGTCGAATATAACAATTACATTGTGCATGTGGTAGGCGTCTATATGTTTTTGGGTGCGATAGCATTGATGAACTTAAATATAGTATATAATATTTTTTAAATATGTACATACAGATGTACTGCACATGAGTGACTTTTTACTTGGGGATTACTTTGAAGGGGACAAAATAGATATTCATGAATAAATAAATAATTTTTGAAAAAACACAAAATTCGCGATACTTTTTCGGCACACCTCGTATGTACATGTATATAAATGATCAGAATGACGAGACGAGTGCAAGCGATAATTTGAGTAAAAATTGAGATATTTTGATGAAACTTGGTACGTGTTTCTTACAAAAACGGCCATAACTAAGCACTAAATTAGTCAAAGTGTTTTCGTTATTGTCATGTGGTTGTTGTATGGCTCCTGAGTTAAATTTTTTGAGCTCGTCTGATCTAGGTGACCTCCTTTTTTGAACTATTTTTTTTTAATTTTTGAACTTTTAAGAGATTACGAACGAGCTGGTGAAACTACTGAAACGGCTGTGTTTACTAACTAGTATATTTCTGACCTCGCTAGTTAAAAATCTCATTCTTATACCATTTGATTAATTTGATTAATATACCCATAGATCTATTTAAGTTTTATGTTATACAATTGGCAAAAGTTAGAAAGTTGTAGCCAAAATAAAGCTTTAAGTCGTTCTACAAGGTGTATTCCAAAGTAAACAGGACTTTGGCGCCATCTATATGTCGACTAGTGCGTTAGAATCTACCATTTTTCGATTGTCGAGTGAGAATTTTATGACATTTCATTGATTGGAAGTGAAGATATTGCGTTTTAGGCGACAGTATGTTTGTGTAATCGGTGCGAAAATGAGCTTCGAACAAAAAGCCAACATTAAATTTTGTTTTAAGACTGGTAAAACTTTTACCGAAACGTTTCGATTGATGAAACAAGTTTATGGCGATGATTGCCTAACCCGTAGCAGAGTGCACGAGTAGTTTCAACGTTTTCAAAGCGGTCGTGAGGACATAAATGACGAAAAACATGTGGGCCATCGAAACTTGTCGAAACTTACGAAAAGTGTGTGCACGGTTTGTTCCGCACAAGTTGACTAACGACCCAAAATTGCTCAGGATCCAACATTCGATGGACATCATTGTGACCGATTATTTGAACAAAAATCACATTTTAACCATTAACCACTCCCCGTATTCACCCGATATGGCACCGTGCGACTTCTTTCTTTTCGGAAAAATGCATTTGCCCATGAAAGGAAAACGTTATGCAGACATAAAGGCCTTTCAAAGGCTTGCACCGGCATACTGTTAAACAATTAAGGGGGTGTTCTCATGTAATCACTTCGAAAAATCGATTTTTTTTTATTTTGACAGTAAAACCTATTGAAAACATGCTGTGAAAAATTCAGACCGAAATTCATAGTATTTGATAAGTTACAGCTCATAGTCGCCGACGTGTCGTAAGCGACTGTCTACCAGGCGCCATGACACTTGAAACTTTAAACGCATTTTTCTCGAATCATCATTTTCTGAAACTGTCATGGTCCTAAAAAAAAGTATTCAACCGATTGCTTTAAAATTTACATATGTTCTTCCACTCATTTATAGTTATCGTCCCTAACAGAATTGTTTATTTTCGAAAATATTTTCATATTTTTTTAAACGATTTTTAACGAAAGAAAACAAGATGTTCGTGACTTTTTTTTGAAGTTCCACATGTTTTTTTTTAATGAAATGGATTATATTTGGTAGGGACGATAGCCGCAGAACTACTGAATAATAATCCATTAGATTTTTTTTTATTTCAGACAACATGAACAGCCGCTATCACCATGACCAGTGAACTACTTTTTTTTGTTGGGGGTACTACCTAATTTGATTTAAAAAAAAATATTTTAAAAGTGTAAAAAAGAAACAAAAAAATTTTTTGTAAATTTCAAAATACATATAAAAATATATTAAAAAATTAAAATGATTGAATTTTGTTGTCGCATAAAAACAGTTTTCCTAAAAAGTGGTAAAATGTATGTGCGTTCACATGAGAGTACTCCCTTAATTTCCAATTTAAACTCTCGCACCTTCAGGTGTTGACAAAACTTTGTATTGCGCCAGAATTCCACATTCATTATTCGACGAAAATATGAAGGAATTACAATAATGTTGGTATCTTATTAAATTATATTTTAGGTCATAGACTCTCTTACCCTCTGTATTATATTTTACTATACATACAAATCCGGAATATTGATATTAAAATCAACCCAGTTAATAAATTTAATATATTGGGTATACAGTAGAGGAGCGCTAATCCGGACATGGCCTAATCCGGATTCCACTGTAATCCGGACAGGGATAAAAAAACTCAAAATTTCTATTATGTCCCTTGTAATCCGGACCGTCATTCTCTATCCGTATTCTCTAATCCGGATCACATGTTTATTATTCACTACATTCGCTTTTATGCTTTATTGGTTTAAGGTTTTTTTTGTTTTTTTGAAACATGTGTATTATTTGTTATAATAAACAAACCGAAATTTATAAATATTTTTTCATAATACATAGTTCTGATATGTCTTTGGTAATCCGGATTTCCTTATGTTCCGAATAGGGGCCGGTTTTAATTGATCCGGATTAGCGGGCCCCTACTGTATGAGGAAAAACCGACCAGTCATTATACGAAGCTTGCTTTTTGTATTTCGAGTTTTGGCAACCATAATTTTGCAAGCTGACAACTCACAACTTTATAGTAAAGCTTGAAATATTCATCTAGATCAAATAATTTAATTATATCTAGAACCTTTCGTGAAATAGTGACAACTATAGGCATTAGTGAGACTAGCATACATTCAGCATTAACATTTGATGGTAGAAAAAAATGTTGGACCCCCACTATTTGTCGTTCGCTCAAAAAATAGGCTCTCCTCGATTGGTCGACATAAATTGTAAAAAATGCGATAACGGTGCTTCGAAACATGTCTATGACAACGTGATAGGGGATGAATCGTGGGTTTATACGTATAAGCCCGAAAGTAAGTAACCAGTGATATTTTGAGGTGCTCTCACACTGGAATAAGGTGTCCCTGTAAGTAACAGTCGACTGTGTGGGTATTTCAAAATGAGCCGCACTCAACAGTTAATTCTGAGCGGTACACAAACACTTTTCTGACAGTCGTCTTTCAAGAAATCAAGAAAACCCACCACCAAAGACGGATCACTCTTTACCACGACAATGCCAGCTCATACACATCGACTGAAACAACTGCATTTTCTATACTCGATCGATAAGTAATACACCGTAAAGTGCTGACTTGGCAACAAAGTACTTCTTTTTATTCTCGTACGAAAGAAATAGATGAAGAGGTCAATGATTGCGCTAACTTGTCACATTTCTTAAGCATATTCAGAAGCATATTCAGAAGCATGTTTACACGCAATATTATGATGCGTTGTCTTCACTATGACCAACATATGCAGCGTACGGCTTATTAAAATAACGAAAAGCAACAAAAAGTTGGTGTAATTCGTTGACCAAGTTAACCCATATATCCATTATTTTACGTTTCGCTTACATACAAGGTCTGTCGCAAAAGAAACAGGACTGTTAAAAAAAACAACAAAAAATTAATATTTTTCAAAAGTTTTATTTTTTTATTCAAAGTAGTTTCCTTGTGCTTCGATGCAGCGGTTAGCCCAGTCAATTAGCATTTCAAAGGAGTGTTTAAGGTAATTTTTCGGAATGCTCTTGAGAATATCGGTCGTCGCCTTTTGGATAGCTGAAATGTGCTGAAACCAGTGTCCTTTCATGGGCAAATGAAGTTTTCCAAATAGGTAAAAACACAGGGTGCCAGACCAGGTGAGTAGGCTGAGTGATTAATGGTTAATATGGAGTTTTTTGTCAAAAAATCAGTGACAAGCGTCGACCGATGACACGGCGCATTATCGTGCAACAGGCGCCAGGACCCTGCCTCACGGTGTTGTGGTCGAGCACGACGAATGCGTGACAAAAGACGCTTCATAACACCAAGGTAAAACATAGCATTAATCGTTTGGCCAGATGGGACGAACTCTCGGTGTACGATACCCTCGGAATCGTAAAAACAAATCAGCATTGTCCTTATTTTTGACTTCTGAAGACGACCGACTTCTGATCGTCACAGAGGTCCTCACGAGCTTCTAGGAATCGCTTAAACCACTCATGCACCTTACTACGGGATAGGCACTGATCACCATAAACTTTTTTCATCATTTGAAATGTTTCAGTAAACGTTTTACCAAGTTTAAAACAAAATTTAATATTTACTCTTTGTTCAAAATTTTACGACCGATGACCAAAAGCTGCTGTCACTTTATGATCGATAACATCGATTGCAGTTATCCGATGGTCTTACAATTTTTACGAAATGTCAACAAGAGATCAAACTTTTTATTTCATATACCCACCAATAGGTGGCGCCACAAGGAACAGTTATATTTAAAAAGTTCTGTTTCTTTTGCGACAGACCTTGTATATATTTATGTTTGGCATAGGGGGATAGGATTAATATTAACCCGATTTTATCTATTCTTGCCATTACTGCATACTATTACCAGTAAAAAATGTTCACTGAATTTCATTGAGAAACTTCGTAAATTAACCGATACAAATAGTTTGACCCGCGTCAGACCAGAAGCAACTTTAGTTACGATTGGACCCTATATAAGGCAGGACATGTTATTTATAAATCCGTGTTAAAGAAAATTAAGAAAGATTCATTGAGAACCTCCTTCGAAAGACTGTCATCCATCCTCAAAGTTTATTGGCATTCTTGTGCAAAATCCTTTATCATTATGGGATCTAAGAAATGATGATGGTGAATGGATCATAGCCAGTGAGGAACCGTTGAAGTTACTCCTGAACTGTACAGATATATTTGACCTTTTGGTCGAACATTACCTTAGGTGGCCGCTGAATTCAATCTTAAATTTGTCAGCCAACCCCCTTTGTTGTAAGTACGATGGACCCTCATTAATTTTTCCCCTGGAATTCTGCCTTGTTGTAAAAGTTAGACGAAATTGTGAGTGTTCTAACTGGACACTGTCTGATAGGTATTCATGTTAGTACAGCCAACTATTTAGCTTCACAATAGTTAGTCAACAATAACTCAGTTACAACAAACTTACGTAGAATTCGTAAGTTTAATCTTGGACACAAGAGAACATGCCTATCTGGAAAATATTCACTCCGAGTTTCAGTAATATGAATTGAGATAATATTTTCGGTGAAACAACTTAGCTGTGGCCACTGGATTCTATATATTCGATATCTGGGAACTTAAAAAGCTATGGTCCGAAATTAACTATTTTTGGACGTGAGCTGACATACGTCATAGCCATATATGCTGATTTAAGTGAAAGATTGTTACAAAATTTAATTTGTTATATGTAAATAAGAAGTATGTGTTTTTGTCGTCCGCAACATAGGAATAATAAAGTAATGCCAGGCTCGTAATTCGGAGGATGGAGTCATGTGTAGAAGTTCACGCAAGCTCCCATATACCTAATAACCTATATGAAATTAAAACTTCCGGTTGAGTATATATCGATCAGTAAGTGAAGTATCTTAGCTAAATGAAGTGATCGTATAATATTTAAAATACTAGAGCTTAATTCTCAAAATGTGTATGTTATATTTCAATGAAATTTAGTAGACTTCTTATTCGAATTAGTTTTGACCTTGGTCTATATCTCATACCCTTAATATTCTTCCAATTATTTGGTTGATTCTATTCTCATATACTTAATTAAATATCAATTTATATGATACGATGTATAGGAATTGGTCCAAATAAAATTGGAACACATATGTAACCAACTCTGTTCGGTACCCTCTCATTACTTGACCCGATAAATGTCAGATATAAATTTAGCAGTTGAAAAAATCTCAAAATGTATACTTGGTGCCTTATCAATAGCATTCTCCCTCCGAAGGGCGAATTCCACCACAGCCAAACCATGGATGAATGGGGAACTAATGAACCTTAGACAGAACTCTTGTAGACCTTTATCATTTCATGAATACAAACACAAACTCAGAAAAGCAAAACGCAACTCGTGGCTTCTGTGGAGAAGTAGACAGCATAAGTGGTCGAAAGACCATATGCAGACCGCATTAAGGGTTGACAGCCAATGGTGCAGGGGACTTAACATGGAGGATTCTATAAAAATATTACGAAATACTCATTTCCCACAGTAACATACGATAGATTTCTAACCTGTCATACCCCCCAGCCAAAATGACGGTCTCGTTTTCTCCCAAGAAATAGTTACCAAAGCACTTAGTTGCTATGTGGCTTATCTTAGCATGTGACTTAATCAGTCCAGCAAGTTCTGTTTAATGTTAAATGAGGTATAGACAAAATTAATTGTGGCGCCCCTTAAGTCTCATTGCGCTAATTTAAGCAAGCACGCTATAACTAAACTCTCAGTAGGTAACTCTACTAACATCATACGGGGACCCGGTCATATACATAGGAATAGAAGGAAATGAAAAGGCAGATGAGCTCTCCCGCTCGGAAGCAGCTGAAAGCACAATTCCCGTGAGCTACCCCAGACCATTCAGCTCCTTCAAGGGTTTTTTGAAGCAATGGACTCTAGAGGAACACCTTAAGTCTTGGAAAACAAGCAACATTGGGCATACCACAAAGTTAATTTGAGGTGGTGTCGATGGTGGATAGACCAAAAAGCTCCTACTTCTAGGTATAATAGAACTTAATAACATTGTAGGGATCATCACAGACTACCTACCCTTAAGACTTTTATAAAATTGGAAAAGTATATTCGCCGGAATGCAGAGCTTGCCCGGATGATGATGATACGCTGGAGCACTACCTTTTCGAATGGCCAGCCTTCAGCCGGATTAGACGGAAAATATTCCATGGCACACAATGCTCCAACTCAGAGATGGGCAAATTTTTAGCCCGCAAAGTTAACAAATTGCGAACGAGGGCTTGATCAGTTTACGGAAGGAAGGGCATAAAAAGTTGCGAAAAAATCAATGACATTCCTCCGAAACTTGATGTTCATCGCAGCATTCAGGCAGGGATAATGCGATGTCCAACTTATTCCAGTGTGAGAGCGCTTGAAAATTTGGGTTTTTTATAACATTTTCCATTACGGCCAGATTAGACAAAATAATACTTTTTGGGCATATAAATTAAAACACCCAACATTTAGTACGAATAAAAATTACTATCTAATGGTTAATTAATATATAGAGAAACTGTTTTAATATTTTTATGGTAGGTTAAAATAACAGACTTTTGACCTTTCAATACCCAATAAAAGGATTTAAGCTTTTTAGCTCTCAATAAATAAATGTTTTTAATAATTGTCCATTGAAAATAATACTATGATGCTTGACATTACAAAACGTTTTATCAAAAGAATTTAAATTTCATAAATTTATTTAATTTTCATTGTTTTACATTTTTTATAAGTGGTCTTGAACAATGCACCAAATCCCTCCGTTTACATACTTATTTTTTTTTTTTTTGTTAAAATTTCAATCTGGCCATCGCTCGTTTCCAATTGCTAATCGTTAAAACCTCCTGAGCTCGATCAGCTATCAAAGTTCAGGAGGTTTTGACGTTAAGCAATTGCTCTCTCACTTCCAATGAGAAATGAATTGGGCATCTCTGATGCAGGGATAATAGGATGCCCAACTTATTTCGGTGTGTTAGCGACTCAAAATAAAATAATAATAATAATTATATTTATAACATTTTCCATTGTGGTCAGATCGAACAAAATAAGAGTTTTTGGGCATTTAAATTAAAACATCCAACATTTATTACGACTGCAAATTATTATATATTGGAGTTTTATCTAAAAGCAATTTTACTTAATAAGCACATCTTAAAATTTCACAATACCACATTGTTGTTCCTATTTTGTTCACACTAATGTATATGTGATAGAACTGTTAACGATGATGATGCCGATTGTAAAATTTCATTTTAGTTACAATTGGGAAATATTTTCTCAAGTTGTGGGCTTTTATATGTACGTACATATGCAAGGCAGTTTTATACACATACATATGTACCTACATATGTGACCTGGTCTACGGAAAGGGGGCTTAGGTGTCAAAAAATCAATTTTCACTTTTTAGTTGATTCGGATGGAAGATGAGATGCTTTTTCACGTGATAGAATCCAAAAAGTCATAACTTGTTTGAAAGTTCCCTAAAAATGTAGAGAAAGAAGAGTAAAAATACGAAAGATATAATCTTTTTGTAATGAACAAAATACATTGAATTATAAGCTTAGTACGCAGCTCGCAAGAAACGTAAAAACTTCATATAAAAAAAAACGCTTAAGAAACGGTCAAGATACTTTCCTGCGACAAACTTACTTGTGCTAGTACGCAGCTCTCAAGAAATCTAGTACTAATTTTTGATACTTTTTTTTCAGTAAAATGTGAATATGACAAACCTGGTTTTGCGAAGAAACATCAAATCAACAATTGTTTCTTTTGAAGGAAATTCGAAGTAATCGTCAAATTCATCCTAAATTAGTTGAAATCATTATTATGAAGTATATTCCATTTTGAAATGTTATATAAAACCTACCAATCATCAACAACATTTCTTAAATCTCAATGAAAATATTTATGTTACCATATACATACACACATACATATTATGCACAAAGTTTGTTTTCTTTGTTTATTCTCTCTTGCTCTTCTAATGTAGATCATTCACAATGCGTAACCAGCTGCACAAAATTACTTGAGAAATAATGTATTTTTTTCCTTGAGCAATTACTTGAGAGCTGCGTACCAACCTATAAGCTATAAAGACATGATTATACACTAGAAAAACGTATTATGGGCCAAAAATAATAATGCTGAGTAGTTTATGTATTTTTCTTTGTTGTCGTTTTCCTTGAGATCTTTTTACGTGTTGATCCTGAGGAAGATGGACCTGGTTCCTCGTCTGGTTTGAGAACATCTTCACTAGTTTTTGCCTTCCGTTTCTTCGATGGCAAATCTTTCGGCAATGGAGCCACAATATCTACTTTAGATATATCCGAAACTAAGCTGCGAAGATTGTGATAGATGTACCACTGACGTTCCAAAGATAAACCGGCTGGTTGTATAACTTTCGGCATTTCAGGATCGATAGGTTTTAACATAAGCTTAAAGGACTGCACTTCTTCACTGTCTGCGAATTGCTTGTTTTTATTTTGTTACCAGCTCCTCCTCCTTTACTTCAACAACAGACAGGTCAATCTAAACAAAAGTTTGTTCGGTATCATCTTCTGCCTGAGATACACATACTTCGTCTTAATCATAATCGCTCTCTTCATTGTTTTCATCATCCTTTGCATGGAAATATTGTCCGTATACGGCACTGAACTCCTCATCAACACTCATGTTTCATTTCATGACGAAATGCGAAGACGATAATCAACAGAAACACTTACACAAATGTGATAAAAAGAACATCCGGAAAGAGAGACGAATGAAATCAAGACAACAGCAGCTGCGCGGTATTAGAGTAAACGTCACTTCTTCAGTGTTACTTTTTTAAATGTTCCACACTAGCAACTTACGCGATGAACTATAATAATATTCCGACCAAAAACAACACTTACTGGACGTCCTTGAAGCCTCTGGGAAGGAGAACAATTAATGAGATAACGAGAAACTGACGAAACGAGTTGTTTATTTTTAACAGCTGTTTCCCAGAAAACTAGTTTTCGCACGTTAGCTCCCTTTTCGTAGACCAGGTCACATATATAAAAAAGAAAAGGTACTTGTGACCATAATATATATTTTCTTTAAATACATTGCAGTTCCATTTAATGAAAATGCTTATAAATATATATGATTTGTGATATTTTTCAGTTTGGTTATTTTACCAAAATATACAAAGAATTTAGGTTTTTTTCTATATTTATTTTATTAAATTTTATAGATCTAAGTTGGCTCTGGAAATGTATTAAAATAATAATACGCACTTTAGAAAGGGAACACATATTTTCAAAAAAATCAAAAGTAATCAAGTAAAAATATATTTGCGCGGTATGAGATTATTAGTAAACATATAACATATGTTTAAAGAAACGGTGGCTCATAAAATGAAGTTATTATAATTTAAATGTGTAGAAACGCTATCAGCGCGTGAGAACAGTGTCCAAATTTTAAAAAGAAAAATTAATTCATTTAATGTGGAATGGGAAGAAAAGTATTTATGTCAGGAATGCTCTGGCAGCAAACAATGTCTGCTATGTAAAAAACATGTTCAGATGAAGAAATACAATATTCAAAGGCAACATGAAGCGCAACACGAAGAATATGATCGGTATAAAGGTGAATCCCGTACCCATTTTTTATGAACTTATGACAACATTAAAGCAGAGGTTTTTAAGTTAATAAGTTGTTCCAAATATGATATTATCTGGATTATTGTACTTTTAGGAGTGTTCTCTTGATAGTAACGGTGCAATCCATATAAGCTATGCAATTGCACTAAAAATAGTTTTGGGTAACCAGTCATTTTTCAATGGAGATTTCATTAAATAATGCATTTTGGAAGCAGCTGGAACTTTAACCAAAGAACATCTTCCGAAAAATTTATTATACTTTCTATTATTTGTCTCACATTTTATAAATTTATAGTTATAAAGAAATTTAAAATTGTTAGGAAATTTTACAATTGTTACCCACAGTGCAACTAACCATACATATATGAGCGCGCTCTCAACCACAAGGAGTGGTAAAATACCTTGCTCTCAATTTCCTCTGCATGTTTGCGCGCGATGATCCCCTCATCTAGCCCTCAAAATGTGCACGCGTGCCCGAACGGTGAGGGTTAATATGCCCACCTCTGCTTCAAATTAAAAAAACATTGGGCAGCTCGATGGAAAATAATTAGGTCTTTTACCACATTCACGGAGTTGCTAGATAAAGCTTAATTTGGTTATCAATTTGGCAGCACAATGAGCGCTCGCCCGCCTCCCACTTTCAATATTATGTATCCGCCAACGGTCCAGTCGTTTCAGAGATTATCAGGAAGAAACAAAGTCAGCAAAATTCAGTGATTTTGGCATATCATAAAAAGCGGATATTTTAATAATACAAACAGATGTCCCAATTTTACTTATATTTATTAATTGGATTGTTGGCGAGCAGTAGCAGAAATTGGAAGTATCTCGAAAACTTTACTTTTGAACAGTTGTTTGACTTATCTCTCTTTTAAATCCAAAGGTAACACCAAGGTGTTTACTTAGTTGTGCGATACATATTACATAATCATTATATATTTTTGTCTAAAAAACAAAAAAAAACAAGAAAATAAAATAAGTTAAACAATATTTATTCTAGTTAAACACAAAGCATAATCCCAAAACAAAATTTACTACAAATATTTAAGACTACCTTTTCAATACACATGAGTAACATTATATTACAAATATAAATATTCAGACACCCGCTTCCTTTTACTGAGTATTATAATATTCTAATACACATATGTACATACTATAAGCCTATATATATATATATATATATTTTTTGTTTATATATATATATATACGTATGTATGTTTATATTTTAATTAATTGGAAAGTTTTTAAGTTGTAGATATACTTGTATATATAATAAACTTTGCAATGTAGCAATTACAATATAATATAATTAAAACCATATAATTCTCTAATTTGGCATGAAATTCTTTTGTGTAGATTTTTATGAAAACAGATTTAATTTATAGATATACGAATATTTGCAAACATATACAGAAATAGAAATGACTACCATTACATTAAACTAACTTAATTCAACTACAGGGAGAACCATTTGATATGTTTTAATCAATTATATTCAATTTACTTATTATATTAAAAAATTAACAATATGGACATCAAATACTTAGGAATGTTCCCTTTGTGTATATTTTTTACCAAAAAGCATTGTTGCGACAAAAAAAAGGTTTCTATTCAGTCTTGAATATTAAAAAATGAGCAGGCCCATTAAATACGAACATTTTCTGTAAAAAAATTGTGTGGTCTTATCTGGTTTTGAAAAGAATCCCTTAATAAAATTCCATCATTAAAATTTTTTTACTATTTTTTTTTCATTTTATTATTCGAAATAAAGAGATGAAAATACAATTTTGAAAACCAATGATTGATTACTCTTGTCTGCTCAATACTTTCGTAAAAAATTCTTCCAAAGCTTTCTTATAAAAAAAAATTATATTAGGGAAACAAAACCCAAAACTATATACATATGTACCAGTAGTATGGTTACATACTTATATGTATGTAAATACATACATATACGTATCAATATTTACACAGGTTAAATATTATAAAAAATATGCAATATTTGCTCCAATGTACTATACATATCCCGCTTCCTTATCTAAGTTTTTAATAATTACATAAAATACGCGTAGTATGGAATATTTTTATTTCGACTCCTTAGCTTTCTTTTTTGTCAAATCGAACTGTGCTGTTGCTAAATAATTAGATCCTTCGAGGTGAAGGGTGCTTTGTCTATTCGAGCTTCTTATTAAGCAGAATAAAGCAAGCGAGAAAAGAAAAGCACCCAATGCAAAAAGGCCAATTATGATACCCAAACGAATTTTTGGCGGCACGGTTGCGGCGAAGCTCATTAAATCGGTTATTTCGTCCGGTAGTTCGTCTATGCCTTCCTCAAACCACAAAATGGGAAAGACAATATCAGGAAAATTAGCCACTTGTTTTATATCGAAAACTTGACTGACAGCTAAATTGATCTGGACACGAGCACGAGCTCTTAAAGTTGTTCCCATCGTCTGAAATAAATTTAAAATTTTATTGTTGAAGTTAGTATTTTATTTATTTAAGCACTTTTGTTTCTAATTAAAAAGTAAAAAACAAGAGAAAAACGTGAATTTCAGCTGAACCGAAGCTATAATACCCTAAACCGGTACATGTCATAAAGCATGAGCGATGAGTTTGTATGGCAGTTATATGCTGTAATGGTCCGATATGGACGATTCCGGCAAATTAGCGGTATCTAATCAGTATCTACTGAGGGACTAGTTCGCATATATACAGATATGACATAATCGACTCAGTTCGTCGAGCTGATCATTGCTATACATATATACAGTGAGGATGGAGTTATGTATAGAAGTTCACGCAAGGGAGGAATGCTCTTTGAGTGCCATTCACTTGGGAGTGGCCAGTTGCGATTCTTTTACATATTGTTCAAGCAGTACACGACTTCCGATCTTAGACCAAATATCCTTTGGGTAGCTAAAAAACTTCCGTTTGAAGTCGAGCTAAAGTGAGAAGGCAAAACAATCCCCTGCACTGGGTTGAGCGCTTGCTTTGGGACCCGCCACGTAAAATCCGCTACCTATGGAAAAAAGAAAACAGCCTCGGATGAGAGACCCCCTTTTGACAACAACCCCTACAAACATGCTAACGAATATGATTTAAGGACCTGGAACTTCCGGTCCTTAATTAAAAAGGTGCCTCTGCCCAGCTGGTTAATGTTCTCGTTAAAATAAAGGTTAACATCACCGTCGTCAAAGATGGAGAATGTCTGCTATGAACGCTTAGAGCACACCTATGAGAGCTACCCCCGTCACGGTGCTTGGTGACTTTAAAGCCAGGGCGGTCAAAGAAGGTATCTTTGGCACATCCATGATTGTCAAATGGGTTGAGGCTGATCGACTTCACCGGGGCCCGAAATATGGTTATCTATACTACTAGACTCCGACATAGTAAAATTCATCAAGCTATCTGGCTGTCTCCGGATCAAAAAGCCACCAACCAGATAATTCTAACATAACATTGATTTTGATCTACTTTAATTTGGCCGATCGGTAGTCGGAAAGCATTGTTTCATAGACGTTAACGCGACGATGTGTCGGAATTGAATACATTAGTTATATGAGGTTTAGACCAAGGTATAGACCAATAATACATAATGGAAAGACGAAAATCATTTAATAGGATTTATTGGGGCAGAGAAAGGGGCGGGCTAATTGCATTAATTTTGGCATTGCTTAAGTATACTCTAAAAAATATTTTGAAACAATTTCATATATAAATAATACTCTCTGCCGAATATGCCGGCATAAATCTTCTTAAAATGACGAAAATAATTATAAGTAGTATAAGGGAGTTGGGGGATGGAGTCATGTGCAGAAGATCACGCAAGTGAAGAAAGTATTCTGATCACCATTCACTTGGGAGTGGCCAGAAACGATTCTTTTACATACGGCTCAAGCAAGTTTGATTCGTGGTGGGAGAGAGACTCCGTCGCCGAGTGCTATCATTCACTCCTGTGGATGAACGTCTAGCCACAATCCGGATAAAAACGAAGTTCTTTAACATGTCGTTGATTTGCGCCCACGCCGCGACGGAAGAGAAGGACAATGTGACCATAGATGCCTTCTATGAGCGTCTGAAGCGCACCTATGAGAGCTAGCCCCGTCACGATGTCAAAACCATGTTTAATGACTTTATCGCCATGGTGGGCAAAGAAGGTATCTTTGGCACAACAGTCGGTAAAATCCGCCTCCACAAGAAAACGTCTCCAAATTGGTTGAGGTGATCGACTTCGCCGGAACCCGAAATATGGTTTTCTCTAGATCGTTCATGTTGTGATAGACTGAAGACACGTCTCAAGTGTTTTAGACGTGCATGCACTCCGAGGCCCTAACATCGACTCGGACCACTATTTTGTTACAGCCAAGATAGCAGAAAAAACCACACGTCAACAATCACAACTGGCAGGTTTTGGAAAATGCAAAAGAATAGCTGGTACGACGAGGAGTGACGTGTCGCAGTGGAGAGACTGACGAGAGTTGAACAGGAATGCGAGACGCATTTGCAGACAAAAAGGAGAGAGGCCAAAATGCGTGAGTTCGAAGAGCTTGGCAAGCTGGCCGACAGGCGTGCTGCTCGAAAATTCTATGAAAAGATGCGGCGACTAACAGAAGGTTCCAAGACCGGAGCAAACTCATGCAAAACCCCCAGAGGTGATCTAATGACTGATGCCCAGAGCATACTAGAATTATGGTGGGAATACTTCTCCGACTCCCCACTCAATGCCGTTCTATTGCCCGACCATGAAGAAGTTCGAATAGCAATTACCCGTCTGAAGAACAACAAAGCGGCGGGGACCGATGGATTGCCGATCGAGCTATTCAAACACGGCGGCGAAGAACTGATAAGGAGCATGCATCAGCTTTTTTATAGAATTTATTTCGTGTAATCTTTTGTATGCGGTATGCTTTTAAGTTACAGTGATTATATGTATAAGTTGGGCGGGAGTGTATTATGAAAATAAAATCAATGTTTTTATTTTTCTATCCTTGAATACTGCAAATAAAATTTGCGATTCACCCAGCAATTTAACAACTCGTAGGAAGCAACAATTGGAATAAACTAAATTTTCGTGGAAAGTTGTCGAATACCTTCCCTTTTTTTCAAAATATGTATTAAACTACGTATACAATAAAAAAGAAAGAAAAGAGAGAAATATTTATTATGATATTGAAAAGGGGTACATTAAGAGTTAAATTCTGATAATTCTTAGTACACACTTTCTGTTATTGGATTGTGTTATTATACATAGATATGTATGTATTATACTATGTAAAGAAAATTTTCACTTACCGGATGAACATCAATGAAAAATTTATGCTTCTCCTTATCGGGTGGTGAAATTCCTTCCACTTCAGAGAGAAAACTTTCGTCACCCAAATAAAAGTGGGGAAAACTCAACATAATTGGGGAATCTTAATAAATTAATATAAAAAATTTAATTAATACTTTATACAATAGTATTGAGTTTTTAAATGTTAGTACCATATTGACAAAGGGAAACATTGAATAGCCCATTTGGTGAACAAGAAGGTTGTCCTGCTGGACAGAAACACATATTTTCGGGATTCCTTTCAACGTCTGAAAATACATTTTCGGGTGGTGTGAACCTATACCCAACGATGCTTTCTTTGATATGTACTTCTTCTTCAAACACAAGTGGTAAAAGTCTGCACAAATCTTTATCGTATACGTATAGAATGCGATTCTTTTCAATATGTGGCGGGAATATTGAACCATCTGTTCCATTTAATCTATTACAGTCATCATTTAACCAGTGAGGCAGATATGATCTTCCATTATATTTATCGATTATTCCATACTGTGTTATGTCATTTACTCCTGTGAAAATTGTTACACGATCCTGGAAAAGGAATTGTATTATGACCATATATGAAGGAAAATGAAATATTCTATATTGCACTTACGGTAGACGTCCCATTTTTACCGTACATTAACCCAAATTCTTCATATGGCAGCTTTTGCTCCTTAGGTACAACATCTTTAGCTAATTTAAGAAGTGGATCCTCATAGCCCCATAACAGCTGACCAACAGAGACTTGAACAAACGGCTTTATTTTCAAAATATCCATTATACTGGCCATGGCAAGTCGTAAGAATCTGGAAAGCGAATTGTGAATAAAAATGACCTTATTTAAATGAGAATTGAATAAAAATCAAAACCACATACCTAGCTGCGTGTTTGCTCTGAGACGTTGCACTTAACATCGGTATATTAGGAACAATTACAACATCATCCTCCATTCCGAATGACAAATCTTCTCGGAAAATGTAAACTTTTTTCAAATTATAACTTAATGTGCCGTTTTCATTTTCAACAATATTGACTTTCTCCCATGACTCTCTGCAAGGCGTAAAATATTTTTTTTTTTATAAATTTACTTATTGATTATAAACATAAATATTATGTTATTATTAATTTATTGATAAATTTTATTATACAAAAATGATGTTGACTAATAATTAAACTAAGAATATAGACAAAATTGTCTTATCTACTTAATTATAACAATGATTATAATGTTTAGTGTATGTATGCTAATTATGTCACGAACTCCTTTATTTAAAAAAAAATGGCATAAGCCAAAAACCACCAAAATAATAAATTGTTTCTTCCCATGGCAGTTTCTTCTACAGAAACTAGCTATTTACACTCTCAACTTGTGCTTTCGTCTGCTAGTTCCTTGGATTAAGAAACGCTTGTAGCTAGAACGAAACTAATGTTTTGAAATACACAGAATGACGAGGTTTTATCTATTAAGCTAGGTTTTATCTATTAAGCTAGTTAGTATATTTCTACTGAAATTTTTGGTCATAGTTAATATGTACCAAAATAGTTGTTACTTCTATGCAAAAATGGCATCGTCTAGTTGGGATTGTGAGTTTTACTTATTATAAGAAAGTTTGTAAAAAGTTCAGTACTTTTCAAGAAATGTTAATAGATTATTTGAATATTGTAAAATGACGTTAAACGATTCGTAAGTACTAAATTACTTTTAACCTGATCACCAACTTTGACTATGCGAAAAACATATAATTTTTAATGTACTAAAATGTAAATAATGTAAAAATATATTATTTTCTCTTTTATCGTGACAATAAACACCCTGTATTATCACCAACCTTTGATTTTTTAGTAACAACAGTAAATAATTATTAATACCTTAACTTTATTTTAACCAAAGGGGAGAAATAGAAAAATTATTATTTTCGCTCACTCCTCCAAGAATATACAGTATACACATACGTACCTACATATACAAATATAGTTGAAATTGGTATACGTATAAGACTTACGTGTAAACATAAGGGCCCACTTCATCAAGAATTGGTTTGGAAGCATTATTCAAAAACTCGTTTGCATTTGTGACATTATAAACGTAAACGGATATTTTCGGTTCCACAGGTGGCTTAGCCCACCATCCAAATGTTTGGCTTCCCCGGCGAAGAGCAACTTGATAGTTTATTATTATATTAATAAGCGCTGTAAATTCACAAGTAACCAGGATTCCAAGAATAATGAGGCATACTGCGAATGCTATAGTAATCCCTAAAAAAATATGCAACATGTAATATTAATTAAATATGTAAATATACCATAACTATCCGTCATTTTAAAAATGGAGTTTATGGAATTGAATCATTATACTGAGGATATGGAGTTTAGATTCAGTGTTAAACGACATAACAAAAAAAACGGGCCCACTTAATTTCATTAAAATATTTTGACTGATACATAGGGTTTAAAGTTAGATTGGAGCTAGTAGACTAGTGCTTAAAAGCTAAAAAAAATCCACAGCTGCCTTTTATTTCATCCTTACTTTTTTATTTCGTAGTAGCAGATGTAAAAAAGCAGAACTGAATCGTTTAGTGGGATCTTTTTCCGATTTTGAGCAAATTTACCATAATAATTTATATATTTTTAATACCACCTGAAGTAAGAGATTTTAGCAATCATAAAGCCTACTCACATTAAAAAAATCTAGAATTTTGACTTGAGATTTTTTGAGAAACCTTAACTTTCTTTCGATATTAGATATTATAAGAAGAACAAATAAATATTTTCAATAAAAACAGTGTGTTTGGGAACGAACAAAACTGCTTGTACAAGAGAAAAAAATAAAAAAAACGCAACTCTTGGTTATATGAATTTTTTACATAAATTTGGAGGTTATGTGATAGAAGTATCTGTACAAAAGTTATAGATTTTTTCGTACACCACTGCCATATAATTTTTTTAAGGGGGTATTCTACTCTAGAATTTTGAAAAATTCGATTTTTTTCATATATTTAAAGTTTAGACCCTTAAGAACATATCCTCCAAAAGATTTTTAGAAATTAAAATTATTTTAAGAGCTACAGTTACTTTAGTGACACAGTACTTAGCCCGGTTCGGCCGTATCGAATTTTTTAAATGCGTTTTTCTCGAAACTACTTTTTTCCACACGGTACCGGCATTATCTCAAATTCTATACAACCGATTTACTTGAAATTTTGTGTGAACCTTCTTTATATAATCCTTTATCGTTCCTATAAGCACCGTGTCAAAATTTTTGTTTTTAATATTTAAAAAAAAATTCAGGAATTTCAAAAAAAAGCATAAAAAAAGATTTTTATTTTCAAGCAGTCGCCATTTAAAAAAAAAAAAATTTCGTGTTCCCTGAGGTAGGGACTATAACAGCATCCTTACTGATTAAGAATTTCTTTTGATTTTTTTTCCAGACCACCAGGAGAGTCAGGATCAATGTCACCAGGATGCGCCATTTTTTTTAAACCTAAACCTTTTTTTAAACCTAAACCCCTCTAATTATTTTAATTTTTAATATTTTTTTGTAAATTTTTTTTTCTGTATAAAAACATGTATGTAAGAACACCATAAAAAATGAATAGTAAAAATATTAATTGCCTTTTTTCTACGACACTTTAAAAATTACCTGAAATTCATGCTTCTAGAGTAGAATACCCCCTTAATAGAGTAGTTTTGCCGGAAATTAACATAAACCGTTTTTAACCCTTAAAAATTCAACCACGCTCCTCCCCTTCCTTTTCCCCATCACAGATCGCCTTAAATTATTTTCCTTTAAAGACGGCGCACTTAACCTAACCAGCCCCGAGCGCACCAGTTCTCAAAGCTGTATCTCCGAAACTATTACCGGGATCAACTTGAAAATTTAGGACAATATTCTAAAATTCGATTTTTTGAAACCCGTAAGCTCTTAAGATATTAAACTGGGAGTCGGGTATATAACTGAAATCGGGTAGTAGCCAGGCCCTCTCACCACATAACGATTGTGTCGAAATCGAAATTTCCACCCGATAATATGTAGCGCTAAATGTCAGTAGCATTAAATTTCTCGATCAAAATAGTCAGACAGAGTTTCATGGGAACCGGTATTACAATTAAACTACGGGCGTGGCACCGCCCATCCCTAGGTATCTATGGAACTACTGAACTAATTTCAACCAAATGGTACATGACACTAACCTAACATTTTTCTACGTTCCATGTAATAAAATATAAACTTCCATCTAAGTCTTTCGCTGTACGATGTACAAATCAAAAGCTTGATGCTAAGAAATAGTAAGATCGGGTCAATACTTTCAGTAGCCATCGAATACCTAATATAAAGATTTTCAAAGTTCAGGTTGACTTAATATCATATATATGTTGATAATTTCCTTTTAAATAAATTGGTTCAAAACCTCTCATAGTCCACATACTATACAAGTCAGTAGCGTAGCTACAACTTCGGGCGCCCGGGGCCAAGGATGTCCTGCCGCCCCCTTTATCTACCTACCCACAAGTTTCATGAGGTGGTTCGAACAGAAGTGAATTTTTACAAAATATCTTCGATATTAAGTATATAAAATTTTGGAACTAGAAGCCACGCAATTTCTGAAGATCCAAAATTTTCACAATACGGTTTTTGAGGAAATTGATAGTAAATTTACAAGACATCCTATTAAAAGCCATATAAAAAACCTATTTTCGCAATTTGCAGGAATTTATGCCCGAATTGGAGTTTTTAAATATCATTTTTGAAAAAAAGCTAGAAAAGTGCTTCTTTAAGTTCTATCACTATTTTTAAGAAAGATATATGCCAAAACATATAAGACAAATTCAAAGACTGAAGAGTATTCGAGTAAAAATTAAAATTTTTCATTGTTATTCAGATTATTACAATTATTATCACAACTCTTTATCTTTTATAATAAATTTTGTAAAAAAATTTGTTGAAGTATTTTTCTGAATAGTCCACATACTATGCCGGTCTCTATGACTCACTACCTATAAGTGCCTTTTGTAAGATTTTCAAACCTTCAGTTGGCTTTATAGCGTATACGAGTATATCAGCCAATGAGTAAGATATTTTAGCAAATTAAGTGACCGTATAATTTTGGAAATATTGTATGTCGTTCTACATGTACTGATTTTTTGAAACTGATATATAATTTTTGAAAACAAAAAAAATCATACAAGTAGTAGGATGAAATACAGCGGAAAGGAAAGATAAAATGACAAATATTAAACGCGTTTTTCTCGAAAACGGTTGGCACAATTTCTCGAGACCTACTCAACCGATCATCATGAAATTGTGCACAGGTCTTTGACAACCAATTCCTTAAAACTTGGACGAAGTACTTTTTTCGATTATAACTATTTGAAAAAAAAAAAATAAAATGTCGCGAAATTTTCACTGAAATTTTCATTTTTTTTGTATTATCTAACGAATTACGAATCAATTGTAAATATTATGCAAATTTCGTAACTGAAATCAAAAACAAAAGATTAAAAATATGCTACTTACACCATTTTCGTAAATATGTACTGTAGAGCTTCGTACAAAATGTGTGCCTTCGGCCTTGCATTGCCACTTCCTAGAAATTTTAAATAAAAAAACGTGGTATTAGTAGTTTGCAACTATCATATTTTTATCATAGTGTTAAAAACTATATCATTAACATGTAAGGAAGGGCTCTAAGTTCGGGTGTAACCGAATATTTTATACTATCGAAATTTGCAAGGATCAAAGACGAGGAAATATATATGTACTGGTGTCGGCAGAAATTTATATTAAAAAATATTGCGAAAGAATTCAGTTTTCATTATTAGAAGAAAACGAGAATTAACTTATATTATAGGCCTTAGGGTCATTTTTCCATTAAATATATTCTGCTTCATATGTGCGTATTAAAATCAACCTAAGTGGACCAAGATAACGGACATTTGGAAGATATGTACTATGTACATACATTCAAACTATTAGGGGGAGGGATAACAGTTTTGAAAACTTTTCGAACAAAAAGTAAAAGGAAAATAAATAAGTACGTAAATAAATAAGGTACAAAGCCTTCAAAGACGGTCGAGCGATCGTTGAAGACATGCCTTAATCTGGACGAACTTCGACCTCTTAAACTGATGAAAATATTAAAAAAGTGAAAGATATGGTGCCAAGAAATCATCGCCAGGAAAATATTAGAGATATGGCAAGAGAGCTCGACATCTGATCTTTGTGTATGAAAGGCGTTCTTGCTCGACTCGTCTCAATAAAAGTGAATTTTTTTTCAAAAAGAGTGCCGTAAACGCGCCACTTTGTACATGCTTGATCGTGCGAATTCCGATCACACATTCATGCAGAGCATTATAACTTCCGATGAGACATGGGTTTACGAGTTTGACATACAAACAAGTCGCCAATCGCCGGAATGGAACCCGTAACCAAATTCGCGCAAGGAGCTGAAGGCCATCCCAAAGAGTTCTTATGAAACGTCTTTCAAGGACTGGAAAAGTTGGCATAAGTGTATTATACTATATGGTGGGGATTACTTTGATCTTTAAGTATTGAAGCTTAATTAAATATTTTGCGCTTTTTTTACAATTTCCGGGACTTTTCCATTCACAATGTATACGTATATATGCATGTATAAATTTTATAGGGTTTCCGACGTTTCCTTCTGGGTGTTACGTGTTATAAACTTTGTTACATCGCTCAGTCATTCATAATAAAAAGGCGCGATAGAATTTATTACTAAAGGCAAAATTTGATTTGATTAAAGGTTTTCAAAATAATTAAATGGAAACTAAATATTAATTAATATAATTACTAATGCAAATTCAACCATAGTTATGTATATAAACATATGTACATATGTATATATTTAAACAGTCTCTCTAGGTAAACAATATATTATATATAATATATTAATTTATGCGTACACATTGAATTATATACATATGTACAATCAGTACAAGGTCCATAAACCGTTGATCACACGCATACAAATATGTATAGTACATCCATTTATACATATAAAATTTACTACCTTGACCGGGGTCGCAAATCTGTATAAAATAAGTACGTGATTAAAAGAGTCGTTTGTAACATTGCGAAATTATGAATATATTATATTTAAATGGACATAAGTATGCTAATGAAAGCTCATGCGATTTTTATTTGAAAATATAGCGTTTTGTATCTGTAATTAAACCTTTCGTATCCTAATCACGTTTCCTTCGAGGTAATGACTCACTTTTTTCTGGAGTTTAATATTTTTAAGGTATTGTACAAAACACAAATATGTGGCACCACATCAATACGGTACGCATAAAATATCTGTTTTACCAAAATAAGTAAAATAAGTCTTTGTTGCAAATAATAAATAAATATATATGTATATATATATACATGCGTATAAATGCATTTCTGAATTCGCAGAGTTATGAATGTGTAAAGAAGCGACACAGAAGAAAGCCAAGATCGTACAAAAGTGGCATGCAATTATTTTTTATTCCAAGGTGATCAAGAAGCATTTCGAATATATCTACGCAGACGTGTACATATATATGATATGATACATATGTATGTTAACACACAAGCATAAATAATAATTATCGTATTCGTGAATATGTATGTATATGTAATACATATTTATACTGATATAAGTAGTATTATAAGTTACATATGTACATGCACTTGTATTCGCTATTTAGCCATATTTAGCTATGTAAAGGAATAAACAAAATACACCTCTCGAAATACTTCGCAAGTGTAAACACTTATGTATCTATATAAGGAAAATACATGATATACATATGTATATACATTTATATACAGATGGGTAAAATTTTATATAACAAATACTTGCGTTAATTTAGCGTGTATCAGTAAAACTGTACAAGACGCTTGGTGATACATGAACTCTCTTGCATACAAATACTTATGTTTGTATATTTACATACATATGTATGTATATACATAGCCATATACTATATATATATATGTAGAAAGAGGCAGGAAAAACGTTTACGCGTATTAACCGGACTCTATATGTATAATTCCAATATCAGTTTTATTAACTAATAGCATGTACAGTATGTATGTATATGATACCTACATACATATGTATATAACGATTATTTTCGAAATGGAACTAACCCATACATTCATCAATGCTCACAAACACATGATTACGTTCACATACTCGCAAATTATATGCGATTATACCTAAGTACATTGAGTTATTTTCACGTTTTTAATATATAGACATATGGGTAGACCAAGTCATTTTGTTATATACCTAACTGATGTTAAAGTATGCACGTAAAAATAAAGAAAGTTTTAATTTTGACATGTAAACTCTGAAACTGGAGTTGGAAAAAATTACGTTTTTTAGTACTAAACCCATTGCTTATGTACATTTACCTAACTAACTACGTTAAAAAAAAAAAAACTACCTTAAAACTTTTCACGTATCGAACTACAGAAACACGATTTTCAATGTATATTACTTCAGCGAACTAAGCCACTTGGCACACGATGCCAACGATATCTCTGGAAGACTAAAGACAAGACGTCGATTGCAGATTGAACACTGTTGTGCTAAAACAAAACCTGCTCAGCAGGTTGTACTTTGCTCAAACTTTTACAACAACCATAACTCGGTAGCAGTTTTGGATAAGAGAAGATAATTAAACGAACCTAAGCTTAAAAATATAGTTTGAGCTTTCAAACTTTTTTATTTTAAATAAATACACAAATAACTGATTCGAATACTACTTCTATATAAAAGCTCATTATAAGTCTAATAAATTCTCTTATATTGGAAGATTTTCTCTCTTGATACTTGAATGTGTTTACTTTGACGGTTTGACAAGTTTGTCGCCTTATTGAAATCTTTTGTTTTGCTTAAACAAGTTGTAAATAACAGATTTTTTCGAATAAACAAAATAATATATATATTACACAATAAATAAATTAAATAATCTTGATAAAATTCTTTTTTATTTATTTATATAAATCGGGCGTATGATTGGAAAACTCGAAAAGTTGGGTTTACGCGAAACCGAATTTTTACTTGCCTTTAAAATCAACGTAAATGTCATCAAGAGGAATGAATCGTTTAAAGTGATTTCCAGCTTTTCCATACCATTCTTTTAGTACTACGATTTTCGTTTGCTACAAAACAATTCTTAGGCTTGTTAAGATTTTTTAACGAATATTCTTTTCGCTTAGAGAATTGTAAAATGACATCAAGGGTTAAATTCAGGAATGCAGAAGAACCATTCATGTCATTTTGTCATCATTTTCATTGCGCGTCCCTACTTTGCACTAAGCTTTGACTTGCCCGTTCTCGTTTCTCGCACGACCTATCGCACACGTTTCAGTTACCACCTTAGTTAACTTAATTTACGGTCATCTGATAAATCAATCTATTTACCAAGCTACTTTCTTCTGTTAATGGTAATTTTACCATCAAAATTATAATATTCAGCATAATCAATTTGTATTCCAATACCTCACGCACCAATCTCTGAAATTTATATGCAGAGAGAGTACAGAAGAATTGTTAACCTATTGATAGCGTGTGGCACTTAAAACTGAGCTAAATATATCAAGGGAGGATGGAGTCGTGTGTAGAAGTTCACACAAGTGAGGAAAGTTCTCTGATCGCCATTCACTTGGGAGTGGCTAGAAACGTTTCTTTTACACATGGCTCAAGCAGCTCCCAACTTCCGGTCTTTGACCAAGTATCCTCTGGGTAGCCAAAGAACATCCGTTCGAAGGCGAGCTAAAGTGAGAAGGCGAAACATCCCCTACATAGGGTTGTGCGCTGGGTTTGGGACCCGCCACGTAAAAAAACACCCCCAATGAAAGGAAGCAACAAGCCTCGGATGAGAGACCGCCTTTGGATGACGATCATGGCAAACGAAATAAGGACTACGAATTGAGGGCATGCACCTGGAATGTCCGGTCCCTTAATTGGGAAGGTGCCGCTGCCCAGCTGGTTGATGTCCTCGCGAAAATAAAGGCTGACATCACCGCCGTCCAAGAAATGCGATGGACGGGACAAGGACACAGACGAGTAGGTCCTTGTGACATCTACTACACTGGCTACAAAAGGAGCGCAGTTTGGTGTTGGATTCGTGGTGGGAGAGAGACTCCCTCGCCGAGTACTATCATTCACTCCGGTGAATGAACTTCTAGCCACAATCCGCATCAAAGCGATGTTCTTCAACATATCGCTGATTTGCGCCCACGCCCCGACGGAAGAGAAGGACGAAGTGACCAAAGATGCCTTCTATGAGCGCTGGGAGCGCGCTTATGAGAGCTGCCCCCGCCACGATGTCAAAATCGTGCTTGGCGACTTTAACGCCAGGGTGGGAAAAGAAGGTATATTTGGCACTACGGTCGGTAAATTCAGCCTCCACGACGAAACATCCCCAAAAGGGTTGAGGCTGATCGGCTTCGCCGGGACCCGAAATATGGTTATCTGTGGTACTAGATTCCAGCACAAGAAGACACATCAAGCTACCTGGCTGTCTCCGGATCAAAAAACTACCAACCAGATCGATCATGTTGTAATAGACGGAAGACACGTCTCCAGTGTTTTAGACGTGCGTACGCTCCGTGGTCCTAACGTCGACTCGAACCACTATCTTTTTTCCTGCTCTTTGGGAGCATTCGTCAGCAACTCGGCATAAGGGAACTGTGGGACATTTCAAGCTTTATACAGCTGCAAACGAAACCATTGGTGGATGGAAAATGCAAAAGAACAGCTGGTACGATGAGGAGTGCCTGTGTCGCAGTGGATAGAAAACGATCGACTGGGCTAGCCTGAAGAGGGAAGCAGACGCATTTGCAGACAGAAAAAGAGAGAGTTCGAAATGCATGAATACGAAGAGCTTGACAAGCTAGCCGACAGGGGTAATGCTCGGAAATTCTCCGAAAAATTACGGCGACTAACAGAAGGATTCAAGATCGGAGCATACTCTTGTAGAATTCCCAGAAGGGATCAAGTGATTGATGCCCAGAGCATACTGGAGGGAACACTTCTCCAGAGATGGAGCAATGGAGGAACGGCAACGCCAGGAATGGCAGTGAAGGTAATCGATGACGATGGATCAGATGTTCCATTGCCCGACCATGAAGAAGACTGAATAACAATTACCCACCTGTAGAGGCTTTTCAAACACGGCGGTAAAGAACTGATAAGGTGCGTGCATCAGCTTCTTTGTAGAATATGGTCAACGAAAGCATGCCCAATAATTGGAATTAAAGTGTGCTCTGCCCAACTACCAAAAAGGAAAACCTCACAATCTGCACCAACTAGCGTGGGATAAGCCACCTCAACATCGCATATAAGGTTCTATTTGGCGTATTGTGTGAAAGATTAAAGCCGACCGTCAACAAACTGATTGGATTTTATCAGTGTGGCTTTGGACCCCAAATCTTGGAAAAAACCCGTAAAAGGAGAAGCGACACACACCACCTCTTCGTCGATTTCAAAGCTGCTTTCGACAGCACGAAAAGAAGCTGTCTTTATGCCGCGATGTCTGAATTTGGTATCCCCGCAAAACTAGTACGGCTGTATAAACTGACGTTGGCCAACACGAAAAGCTCCGTCAGGATCGGAAAGGACCTCTTCGAGTCGTTCAATGCCAAACGAGGTTTCAGACAAGGCGACTCCCAATCGTGCGACTTCTTCAACCTGCTTCTGGAGAAAATAGTTCGAGCTGCAGAACAAAATAGAGAAGGTACCATCTTCTATAAGAGTGTACAGCTGCTGGCGTATGCCGATGATATTGATATCATCGGCCTCAACACCCGCGCCGTTAGTTCTTCTTTCTCCAGGCTGGACAAGGAAGCATAGAAAATGGGTCTGCCAGTGAACGAGGGCAAGACCAAATATCTCCTGTCATCAAACAAACAGTCGTCGCACTCGCGACTTGGTTCCCACGTCACTGTTGACAGTCATAACTTTGAAGGTGTAGATACTTTCGTCTATTTAGGAACCAGTATTAACACCACCAACAATGTCAGCCTGGAAATCCAACGCAGGATTGCTCTTGCCAACAGGTGCTACTTCGGACTGAGTAGGCAATTGAAAAGTAAAGTCCTCTCTCGACGAACAAAAGCTAAACTCTATAAGTCGCTCATAATTCCCGTCCTGCTATATGCAGAGGCTTGGACGATGTCAACAACTGATGAGTCGACGTTGCGAGTTTTCGAGAGAAAAGTTCTGCGAAAGATTTATGGTCCTTTGCGCGTTGGCCACGGCGAATATCGGATTCGATAGAACGATGAGCTGTACGAGATATACGACGACATTGACATAGTTCAGCGAATTAAAGACAGCGGCTACGCTGGCTAGGCCATGTTGTCCGGGTGGACGAAAACACTCCAGCTCTGAAAGTATTCGAAGCTGTACCCGTTGGGGGAAGCAGAGGAAAAGGAAGACCTCCACTCCGTTGGAAGGATCAAGTGGAGAAGGACATGGCTTCGCTTGGAATATCCAATTGGCGCCACGTAGCGAAAAGAAGAAATGACTGGCGCGCTGTGTTTAACTCGGCTATAATCGCGTAAGCGGTGTCTACGCCAATTAAGAAGAAGAAGAAATATATCAAGTTCATCAGGATGACGAGATGAATTAAATTGTGATTGTTAGTCTTAGCCACCCGTCCGTCCAAACAAGCGATAACTTGAATAATAATAGAGACATTTTTATTTGCACACCATCAGTGCCATTTCTACCTCTCTGTCTCCGAGTGTTAGGTTTCTTAGGCCAAGCAGCCCCGATGATCGTCTTCAAGGGGTTGATGTTTAGTCCTACGCTATTGCACCAACCCTTGGCCAAGCCTAGTCCCCTTTGTACGATATCGCAGAAAGTACCCTCAAATTTGCCTCTGGCTATGATAACAATGTCGTCCGCATGTCCTTGGCAGCGGATTCCATTGCATGACTAGGCTCCACAACGGGGGGGATAGCCCATCTCCCTGTGGGGGTCTCTGCTATTCTGGAGCGCAAAACGGCCTCTATCCACCTGCGCACTGTTGGTACCACATTCCCTTTCTCCAGTGGCCTTGCCTAGCTCCTGTGCGACGTCTTGTCAAAGGCACCTTCGATGTCTAGGAAGGCGCATAACGTCACCTCCCCGGTTTCCAGCGAACTCTGTATCTCCGAGGTTAGCTGTTACAGGGCAGTGTTGGTCGATCTGGCTGCTCTGTAGGCATGCTGCTTCGCATGCAGGGGTGCAGTTATAAGAGCCTTTGACCTTTTCTCCTGGTCCAAGATCTTTTCCGTACTCTTTAGTAGGAAGGAAATTAGACTGATCGGTCTAAAGGATTTAGCCAGTGAGTAGTCTTTCCTACCCACCTTCGGTTTAAAGATCACCTTTGCTGGCCTCCATGGTTCAAAGAAATACGCCAGCGCCAGGCCATCTCTCATCAGCTGTACAAGGTGTTGCAGTAGAATCTGCTGCCCTTGTTGCAGAAGCGCTGGAAAGATGCCATTCGCCCCTCGAAACTTGAATTTGGCGAAAGAGGCCGTGGCCAACCTGACTGAGTCCGCAGTAAACAGTTTTCTTGTGACTACCCAATCCAGGCGAGACGGCTTGTGCTCTACGACAGGTAGGCTCTGGTCTTCCTCAACTGTCTCCGGAAAATGCGCTCGCAAGAGTGCCGTAGCCCTCTCCTCCGCAGTGGTCGTATAAGTACCATCACATTTCTTAATCGCTAGATCTGTGTTCGTCTTCCCCTTGGCCAAAGCTTTGTGTAGTCTAGCTGCTTCTGGTGTTGAGAAGACGTTTTCAAAAATTCTCCTGCTTTGCAGACCTAATCTCCTTATTATAAGCAGTTAGGTTGCTTTTGTAATCCTCCGAGTTCCCAGTACGCTTGGCTTTATTGAAGAGCTTACGTACTTTTGATCTGAGTTCCAAGAGTTTTCTGGACCACCAGGGGCAGTTGCGTCCTTTGGTGATCGTCTTTAGGGGGCAGCTACAGTGATACGTCTTTGTGATGGCCTGATTTAGCGCAGATAGCCTGCTCTCCAGTCCCAGGGCCGTTGTACTTCTGACCGACTTTCAATCAGCTTTCAGATTTCGCTCTAACGCATCCCGGTAAGTGGTCCAATTTGTGTTTTTGGGGATACGTTTGGGGTGGATTTCCATGACCTCCACCCTTAGCCCGAATCTCAAGATCCTGTGGCCTGACAGTGAGGGTTCTGACGACACCCTCGACTGTGAGATCATCCCTGACATGAGTTCGTTACTCAGAGTGATGTCTAATACTTCCCTCCTGTATGCCTTTTATGGCATCCGCATATCTGCACTGTCCTCAGCTACCCGAGGAGGATTCGGTGCGAAGAGTTGGCCTCCAGCTACCTGGGCGTAGTTGCCCCGTTGCCTCTTGGAGTTTGGTTGCCATCTTTACGCTACCAGTCCTAATGGTTGGATTTGCGTTGACAGGTACGCCACCCCGAACCCCGCTGCTCCTCTTACTGCTAAATGCGGTATTTGCGCCTTTACGCACCTTCGAGGCCAGGGAGACACTGTCGCCTCTGACCCTGTTCCTCGCCAGCCCTTTGGCTTCCTCAGAATTTGTTCCCTCCTGGAGGTGCCTAATACCATTTTAAGCTGACACCGCTCATACCCTTCCTACGAGGGTCATCATTCCCACTCGGACGACCTGCTGGTGGTAGAGGGGGGCAGTCTTCCCCTGCGCCTCCTCTTTCTTTTGCCCGCGCCTCCTGCTGTGCAAGTTCGTTGCGACTCCCCTGAGCTGGTCCTGCTTTGGGGAGTTTCGGAGTGGCTAGCGTGTTATTAGCGGGTGGAGTGGATGATGCCTGCTGAGCACCGCTGTATAGGGTATGTCATCATCATCCTCCCTGGCATGCTCCTCAAACAACGCTCGCTTCCCAGGCGATAGGGCGTCCAGGAAACTGAACTTGCGTTTAGCCACTGAGCCTCCCTTGCCTGCAACAGTACCGCCGTTGTTTCCGTTGTCCATTGTCGTCGGCGTTGGTTGTAGCCTAGTCGTAGTTGTAGGTGAGCTGTCGGGTGTATGTATTTTAAGCCCTTGCACCACAGCAAGGTATCATCGCTATACGCCTTCAGCTGTACACTTTTATAAAGATTGTACCTTCTCTATTAAGCTCTTCAGCTCGAATTATTCTCTCCAGCAGTAGATTGAAGAAGTCGCACGATAAGGAGTCGCCTCCCTCGTCTGGTATCGAACGGCTCGGATAAGTCCTACCCGATCCTGACGGAGGTTTTGGTATTGCTCTACGTCAGTTTACACAGCCGTATTAGTTTTGCGGAGATACCAAAATACGACCAAATTGCTGTCAAAAGCAGCTTCGATGAAGTGTGTTTCGATGCATTATTATTATAGCTTAATTTATGTATGATAAAAATATCAGGAGTGTACCTCTTGCTTCCGTCCCCAGATAAAAGAGGGATAAGCAAATTACCATCAAAAACCCGAAGGTAAAAAGAAGTCGGTTCTATGGGTATTTCAAAATAAGCCGTATCCAACAAAGTATCGCGTAAAAAGCACTTCCAAGCAAATGGTTGCCTGTTTTGTTAAATAAACTGGACATGCCGCAACCATACCACTAGAACAACACAGAGCAGAAAATTTGGGTGGTATATAACTATTTTATTGTCAGTTGTTCAAGAAATCATGAGACCCAACCACCGAAGTTGGATCACCCTTCACCATGACAATGCAAGCTCTCACACATCGACTGAAAGAACTGCATTTTTAAGCGCTGAAAACATCGATTTTATGAGTGGTCTGTTTGGATATAGTACCTCAGATCAGAGTGGCAAATTGGCTATGGATTGCAATATGTATAGATATAAGTGCAGAATATTTTGAAAAACAATAAAGCGATTTTCGATGATTAATATTTATTTTTATTCTTTAATTCTGAAATATAAAAAACAACCTACAAATGGTGATGAAAATCATTGTTTGACTATATCATTTCGAATAAAAACGTTTGTTGAATTTGCGAAATCCTGTGGAATAAAGATTCGGTTATACTCGGTTATATCCAGAAGCATAGTCGTTAGATTTATAAATTATTTTCTTAGCGTTTTAACGAGCTCAGGTGCTTCAATGGTTTGATTTGATGGTGTTAAAACCTCACCTCACTGTCTCACCAAACACAATTTCTGCTGAAGTGGCTTGGATGTTTTCTTTGAGTGATTATGAACATCTTTCTCAGCTGCTGGAATTAGACTGCATGCATGATAAAGGTCGGTGTACCGTGTACGATTACGGTTTTATTTTCAGAGCACTGATCTGGTATAGTACCTTTGTTGAGGCGACGGTAGTTGACGCATGGGCACCATTCGTCCTTCTTTTTGAGCGCGAGAGGTAGAATTGATGACCATTAGCTTTCTGATGGTCTTGCGATAGCCGCGTTAATAATCTTTCATAGTTCAGCTAACTACAGATATGATACTGCGTTGTGTACGATATTTATTTTATTGGATTGGAGGCATCTGTCAGTTTTAAGCTATCACCGGTGTTGTGTTGGTAGGCGATCGTTATCTTCGTTATTTGAAGGTCGTGTCTGAGGATAAACTGAGGCTTCGGAGCCTGCATTCACTAGAAGCTGTGTGTATAAGTGACGGTCAGTGATGAAGAGGTGATACGATGATGGAAGAAAGGGACTTTCCGTCGCTAACGTCCCTTTGGTTTACAACCAAGTGAACATTTTTGGGCCAGTTTGTCATACGTTTTGTGGATCTGCTTGACTTGAAGTTATGAGGGCGAAAACGTATTTTCCAGTGGAATTATGGATGTCCAAAAACTTCTGAAGTCATTTCGAGATGTGAGCGAGTTGCTGTTCTATGTCTGTAAAGTTGGAATATTGATTTTTTATAAGCGATTTTGCAGCTACCATATGATGGCTCTTGTGTTTTTTGTTCAGAGGGGGAATCTTCCAAAGATACTGCCGAAAGTTCACAAGCACGATTCATATTGTCCGCTAAGTATGCACCTCTTTCGGGATTATGCTCAATTAATATTATCTAACTTTACTGGACTTACGGAACAGTACGCCTACGTACTAAATCCTTAACTTCGGCCGCTTTAGCTTGTATTTGGACTCCAGGGACCGCCGTTAGACATTACTTCGCATAAACTGAGCAAGAATGTCTCTTCACAAATTGCCTGCCAGATTATTCAGCTGGTTTTAAGCTTCTCCGCTGCCGTTCTCTTATCCTGAATCCTTGTATCGCTTTTGCGTCTTAATCTCTCATTTCAACTTATAACGGGCGTCATCCTTTGGTTTATTGTCCGTTGGTGGTCCTCTCCACTAGCAGGAGAAAATATATGCTCGGCATTTTCATCGGCGCTGCTGCAGAATGAGTATTTTGTGATCGTCATGGTGGCCGAATCTGTGAAGGTACTCCCTAAAACCGCTATGGCCCGTCAAGAATTTAGTCAGATAAAGTCTGTTTCCCCGTGTTGTCTCTTAATCCAGACAAGTACGTTCTTAATGAGCAGGGCAATCTAATGGCACATAACCTGGCCACTGCCTTTCCCTTATTGGCATTTTACAACAGTGTTGACTGACTGACTTTAGTTAGTAGGGCTCTCCTACTTTGGCTGGAGCCACCAGTGTTAGCCATTATTCTTGACAGTACCGCTGTCACTCTAGTTGCTTTGCCACAGGCATTTTCAACATGTGCTTTGAAATTCAGTCTCGCATTAATCATAACGACAATATAGCCGCTAATTATCCTTAGCAAATATCTTGCCTCCAGAGCCCTAATGATATGTGACCATTCAGAATTAAAAGCATTTCACACGTCAAGTGTGACAACAGCGCAATATTTTTTATCGCCTTACATCCATCTGGTTCCCTCTATGGCCTTGGCCGCAATATCCGACTGCGTCTATGGTGGATCAATGTCTCCTGAAATCAAATTGGTTCCCCTTCTTTTAGGCACCGAGAAAAAATTTCACCCTTCTTGCTGTGTTTAGCTGCGATCTTAAGTGCCTTTTTCCGGATGCCATCAAGTCCAGGCGTCTTTGCATTACCGAATCTCTTCGCCACTTCTACTTTTACCTTCATTTAAGCACCGAGAAAAAATTTCATCCTTCTTGCTGTGTTTAGCTGCGATCTTAAGTGCCTTGTTCCGGATGGCCTCAAGTCCAGGCGCCTTTGCATTACCGAATCTCTTCGCCACTTCTACTACTGCCCCCGTCGATTGACAAAACTTCCACCACTGATGGTATTCTTCTGCTCGTTTGCTGCTTTTGCGTAGGGAAAAGCGATTTCAACACCTTTTCTTGCAGAGTAGCACAGGTTGGTGCCTCCTCCCCTGACCTTTACCATTACTATTGCATGGACATTACCACACGGATATTCATCCACCTTCTCGCATAGTTCTTTGAAGCTTCAGGTCTTACTTCTTTTAATAGCCTTCTTGAACTTCTAGAAGAGAAAGAAAGCGTAATCTTTTAAAGCATTCATGGAGTCGACTGTGTTCTGGCGTACCTAAGCTTTTTTCGGAGAGGCGTCTCGCTTTATGACACTCGCTTCTTAGTGCGCTAATGTCTACGTTCCATCGGTATGCGAACCTTCGAGATGCTTTTTGTCTGACTTTGGCACCGTCGCAAACTTTACTTACGTAGTTGACCAGCTTTTAAGTTTATCGATCTAAGTCGATCGAATTACACAGTCTTTCATCTCGCATGAGATCTAAGATATCCACATCTAGCGTTTCCACCTTCCATCCCATTTTCCATGGCTTTTACGGAAAGCCTCGATTTCCTATCTGCTTGTCGATTTCCAGCATAATAGCACAGTGATCGCCATGTGTGCAGAAGTCGCACACTTTCCAACGTGCAGATCGAACCAGCGAACTGCTGATGAACGTAATATCTATAATCGATCCGCAGTCATTCTTCTCGAAGGTATTTCTATTGCCGATATTGAGCAGCACCGCCTCTAGTAAGGCGAACGCTTAAAACCCCGCCTGTTTGTGTTGTTACTATCCCAATAAATTGCCCACGCATTGAAATCGCCTGCTATCACATTTGGCATGTTGTAATCACCTTTTATGCCTGTCTTATGCCTTTGATAGAACTTTCATTGAAAGAGCTTAGCTTATTAATTTGTGATTGTATTGCCCCTATCGTTGTTACCTCATCTATGTAGCTGATCTCTACTGATACCTCATGAGTTAAGGCTCTTATCTGTGCCTGATTACCTAGCTCCTTACATATCTCCTTTTTATATGGACCCGTGTTCGTCATCTGTGCTTTCTTCATTTCTAGTGGTTTCTCGCCTTTTGCCGTCTTCCTGTTTCGCGAGACTTCCTCCTCAGCTCTTTGAGGGCACCTTCCCTCTTGACAACTCTAATTATATCGCTGTACGACATGTTTCCAGTGCGGGCAATGATAATTGCATCCGATCTCGGACTTGGAACATGAACAGCCTTGTTCTTCGGCTTTATTGTTTAGCCTTTCACCTGGTTGCATCCATTTTCCTTTACCTCATCTTTCCTTTCTTTTATAGGAATGTTTCCATCATTCTTCTTGCACGCAGTGGTCCTCTTTTGTACTTCCTATTGACTGGCTTTTTTCTTAGACTTTCGCGTCAGCTGCTCATTCTCGCAGAGCTTTTTGGCGTTGAATCTGCTGCTGTGAGCCTTAAGGGGACATTTCGTTTGTTTTCCTTGACTCTGTTGTATTCGCTTTGGCCGCGTGTGTGGTCACAGAAGTAAGTGGGTCACGGATCTGGTTATTGATCGATCGTTGAGACAAACGCATTTCTTTGGTGATCGCAACAGTCTTGGTGCACGTCTAAAGAGGTCATCTTCGACGCTAAGTCCACTGGAATCCTGCTGCCAAGGCTTTGGTGCCGTTGCTCGTCATGCAGTCATGTACACTGCTGCTATTGTTGTTAATATGTTTTCTAAATTCATTCACTATTACTTTTTTGTTTCTTCCAGCGCATAGTGTGTAGGGGGGCGGGCCGAAATGGACAGAAACGGATGTATCCTAGGAGACAATGCTTCTACACCAGTTCCCTGATAACTGTCCTTCGCTGTACCAGTCCCGGAAAACACAGACCGACCGGCGCTCACAACTACTCCTGCGCCCAATACACACTACCTGACTAGGGACCGAAGTGGCTGTTTACTGATACACCATGTGGTTGTCACCTCGGCAGAGCAGACTCACATCACCCTTTCCATCTTACCAACGCAGACATCACAGTCAAGACATCTAGGACTCCCAGTACACCGCGCTGTGTACCGGTCAAATTGTAATATCAGCTTACTAGCCATGCAAGCCCACAACAACGTTTTCTCTCTATACAAGAACTAGAGTTTCGCTATATAAAGTTTACACTGCACTTCGCTGCAGAGCAAAATTTTAAGTCCATAGTAAGGAAATTCAAATGTTTTAGATTTAATGTGAAGTGCAATCAATACAATTAAGTTCTGAATTTAACATCATTCCAATATCCTCCACGACGTCTTTTGCTGGAAAGAATTCGATGAACCAAATTTTGGAGTACTCTTTCACTAAATTAAGTCGTATGTCATGAATAGCACGATCAATATTGACTTGACTTGATTGAATAAGGTTTGAAGAAAGTTCAGTTTATTGCTAAAGACCAATCACTTTAATCCCCACAAGAAATAGTATAATGGTGTTTTTGGAGACCATTCAATGCCATTCAAAAAGTGCGAACCGATGATTCCACCAGACCAAAAACAATACCAAACTGTCACTTTAGGTGAATGTAATAGTTGATCTTATAGAACCCCCAAAGGTGATCTAGTGACCGATTCTCAGAGCATACTTAAATTATGGAGGGAACACTTCTCCAGCCTGCTGAATGGCAGTGAACGTACAACTCTAGGAGAACGTGAACCCGATTCCCCAATGGATGATGATGGAGCAGACGTTCCATTGCCCGATCTTGAAGAAGTTCGAATAGCGATTACCCGTCTGAAGGACAACAAAGCGGCGGGGGCCGATGGATTGTCGGCCAAGCTATTCAAACACGGCGGCGAAGAACTAATAAGGAGCATGCATCAGTTTCTTTGTAAAATATGGTCGGACGAAAGCTTGCCCAACGATTGGAATTTAAGTGTGCTCTGCCCAATCCACAAATAGGGAGACCCCACAATCTGCGCCAACTACTGTGGGATAAGCCTCAATATCGCATATAAGATTCTATAGAGCGTATTGTGTGAAAGATTAAAGCCCACGTCAACAAACTGATTTGACCTTATCAGTGTGGCTTTAGACCTGCCACATCAAACAAGGTTTCAGGCAAGGCGACTTCTTATCGTGCGACTTCTTCAACCTGCTGCTGGAGAAAATAATTCGAGCTGCAGAACTTAATTGTTCAGGTACAATCTTTTATAAGAGTGTACAGCTGCTGGCGTACCACGCCGTTAGTTCTGCTTTCTCCAGACTGGGCAAGGAAGCAGAGCAATTGGGTCTGGCAGGGAACGAGGGCAAGACGAAATATCTCCTGTCATCAAACAAATAGTCGTCGCACTCGCGACTTGGCTCTCACGTCACTGTTGACAGTCATGACATTGAAGTCGTAGATAATTTCGTCTATCTTGGAACCAGTGTAAACACCACCAACAATGTCGTCCTGGAAATCCAACGCAGTGCAGAACTAAGTAGGCAATTGAGAAGTAAGAAAAACCAAACTCTATAAGTCACTCATAATTCCCGTCCTGCTATATGCTGCAAAGGCTTGGTCGATGACAACAACTAATGAGTCGACGTTGCGAGTTTTCGAGAGAAAAGTTCTGCGAAAGATTTATGGTCCTTTGCGCGTTGTCCACGGCGAATTTCGCATTCGAAGGAACGATGAGCTGTATGAGATATATAACGACATTGACACAGTTCAGCGAATTAAAAGACAGCGGCTACACTGGCTAGGTCATGTTGTCCGATTGGACGAAAACACTCCAGCTCTGAAAGTATTCGACGCAGACTCAGTTTCTTGAAGAAATCCTATTCCCAATACATTATTGAACAGTTTATTATTAGTTATAATCTCACAACATGTTCCTAAGGAGTATAAAAGTATTGATCGCCTAAGGACTGTTGATCGAAAACTTTTAACGTGCTAAAAAATTGTAATTTAGTACAAGGAGTCAAGTTAGAAAGGAGCATCTGTAGCTTTAAAAAGTGGGCGTGGACCTGTCCGCTAATTAGTTTAACGTACATATCTCCCAAACCTTTAAGCATAAATCAACCAAACCTGTTGAGAGCAAGTCTTTTTCTTACAGTGCGAAAATGTAAGAAAACGGATCATAACCACGTTCATTCCTCATATGAAAACTAGGTTGAAAACTCCTAAAAATGCGATCACTCACTAAATATTTATTTCAGAAGCATTCAATTTCATATCCTAAATGAAACTCAATGGATACCTTAGCGGCAGACTACAAAAACCAGAAAATATAAAATAAAATAACATGTACATATATATATTATCAGGTTTGTTTTGAAAACTAAAGATACTTTGAAGTAAACATAGAGACAGGTGTCGAAAACATTTGCTATATCTCAATTAAAAATATCATAAAAGGGATTTTAACTTTTCAATTATCCAGTTGATAACATTTTTTTAAGGATCAGTAATAATCTGTAAAAAAACACAAGTTGCAACCGTTACCAAACGTTCTAAGTATTTGTAACACCAAAAATGCTTTATGATTAAATTGTCAGTTGGCAGATTGCAACCCTTGGGTTGCCAAATCCCGAAATATAAAGGGCAATCTACGTATTTCTGAGCACATGCAAACTACTTTTGAAACCCAAACGGAGATTTTCATTGAGTAAAACTGGAAGTGCAGGACCCTAATCATAACTGAAAAAATAAATTTTATTATTAAAAATCTGCCATATGATCAAAATTTAAGGAAAAAAACGGAAGACACATACAATATTTTCATGAATAAATTTGTAATCTGGACACTTGGAAATATCAAATTTTGCTAAGATGTCCAGAACAACAAAAAATATATTTTTTTGCAGGTGCTGTGTTATAAATACAAACATATGTGTATATACCAAACGTTTTTTAATTTCATTTCTTTTATAAAAACGTTTAAAATTACCCATTATTTGTTTTTGTAATTTAAAAGTTTTAACAACAAATGCGATATTTTTACACCTTTCAGAGTAACATAGATATATAGAAAACACCAAATGGTAAAAAGAAAAAAGAAAACAGTACAAATAGGTTGAGCTATTGGCGTTACATGCACATTGAATCGCATGAAGAAAAGCACCATCGGCGGCAAGTCATCCAAATTCTGCAATGAGAGAATGTCATCTTAATATTAGTTACTTAGCACATTAATTATATTTTATTTATGCGTTAAAGTAAAGTAAGGGATATATTAATCAATAAAAGTTTACAATAACTTCGAAAATCGTTTACTTTAGATTGTACATATGTACGTATACAATAAAGTAGGGTTTAAAAAATTAGCCGTATGATAAGTATTTAAATATTTTAATAACACTTGATAAGGAGGACTCTATTAGAACTTAAAAATAATAAAAAAAAAGTTTAATGCAACGTTCACAAAATAGAAGATCACGACCGTTAACGTCATGAAACCAACATACCTATAATACAATGGGACGATTTTGAAAAAAACATCATAAGCTCTATCACTGTTTATTATTTTTGTGTTTTTTCTTTAAATCATTATCTGCCATATCTCTCCTACATTGCACATTAAGATAGATTTAAACACAATTAAGTACGTTAACCTTAGCCAGTTTGAATAGGACGTATTTTTTGAAATGATCCACATTAAAGTTATTGCAGCAAAACCTTGAATTTTGACTATCGTCCGCGCCACAAAAAACACCCAAAATTTTTAAGACTTTCAATTTTGAAACTGATGCAAAAATGGTATCATTAATATCTTATTATCCAACATTTTACATTTTTAGTTTCCTCCCCCTTCTGTTTGACAAAGTTTTCCGAAAAATTAAACATCTTTGTAGTGTGTGTAGAAAGCGATTTCGATGTTCGTTTTGTTAAAACAATACACGGTTGCAATGTTTTTAAAAATTTTAATTTTTTAAAGAATGAAAAATTCATTGTAAATCAAAATTCAAGATTCAAAAAAGTTTCTTACAAGTAAACTATAAGTTTAAAACTTTTTATGATTAATATATTAAGCTGTTTGAAATTAATATTTTAAGCTGTTTTTAATATCACTCAATTGAAAATAAATAACACCAATTTTCTATTTATATCCAAAAATCAGTTTTCTGGTGTGTTCAATGAATATAAGCAAAAAGAAATTATAAAACAGAAAATTAAAATGACGATAATTTGAGTTCGTTCTGCCCGTGATTCAATTATATAAGGTTGTATATATTGCCCAAAAACAACAATTTGTCAAAAGTAATTGGAACCATAATGTCAAAATTAGCCGTTTTTCGTTTTGTTTTCATAACTCAAAATTTTCAAGTAATGTAAATGCGTTTTACGTAATTTTTCTCACATATTTTACCATCCTACTTCCGTCTGATTGATACAACTGTTCCAAATAATTTAGAACAGTTTAACGCGTGTTTACCCATTTTGAAAACGAAAATCAACAACGGCAAAATCTTTGATATACTCTTAAGTTATATATGTATGTATATAGTTACAATGCTCAATATATATACTTGTATGTAAACAAATTCATGTTAAAAAGTTACTACGGTGAACAGGAAGTAAACCTACGTTGATAAAGTCTATATAAAAAAGAATTTTTAATTATTAAGCAACCTTAACAGAATGTATGTAAAATAATTTAACTTTCACAATTTTCAAATAAAATAGCTTTCATTAAATATAATATTTGTTATGCTTTCTTATGTCCGCTTTCAATTCATAGTGAGTGACTTTTTATTTGAATGTTCTACACTTGAAGATACTTGTAGTATTTCGAAATTTATACTCACATATTCATACCAGAATGTCGGTATGACCATTTTACTGAACCGCTGCAATTCCTTACTATAACCAGCCATATCAGGTAACGGAATATTTGATTGAAATCTGTATTTTACTTCAATTGGTATACCAGATATTGGTTCTATTACTATTATGGCTTCGTGGTCCTTTTGGTTTGGTGATAATCCTTCAAAATGTTCACTCCAATTGTAAGTCGAACCATAGAAATGCGGATGTGAAAATGCAGAGGGAACGTCATCTGTATTCATACAATAATAACTCAATTTATTACTATTTTTATAATGACTTACATTAATTTTGTTGGAGCATTGCTGCTTTAAGGATGTTAATTAATTAATGTCTAATGTTCTATGTGCTTATAATCAGTTTGGATATTTTAAAATGAGATTGAGATGAAATCTACTTTACCACATGCGGCAAATACAAATATTATAGATTTCTGGCTCAGTTTAAATAAAATTTTTACTTTTTAACTAAAAGCTTTTGAGTTGAATAGACATTTTTTTTTTAATAAAATTTCATATTCTAAATTTATCACAAAGAGAAAATTATGCATATTAATACACATTTTCTCACTCTTAATGTAAAATTGATTATTTCAAATATCGACTTACTAAAAAGACATTTCGAAACATCAAACATTCCTTTATGTAACTTGATTCCCATAGCATCATCCAAACAACTCTTCTCTACAGAGTTATCGTTAATAGCGTAACGAAAGCCTTTGAACCCCAAATGATGTACAGTGTCAACATAGTTTAAAAGATGCGTTCTACAAGCTTCACCAGCAATAATAGTTAGTTCACGTTCAGGATCCAAATATGGTGTAAACAATGAATTATCAAAAGCTTCCGATAACTCAATTGGACAATACTGAGAACCAGTTGTCAGCTTTAATTTCTTTAAGCGATTCATTTGTTCAGGAAAGAATGTTTTTTGGTTCAAAGAATTAACTTTAAAAAAATTATTTACACCATTTTTTGAACCTATTTTTACATTGAATATTTCTTGCTTCTTTTTGAGTGCCTGCAATGGCATTGTATTAATAAAAATAAGTAAATTTAAGTAAATGAGTTAATAAAATTTACATTATGCAGCATCCCACAGTTTGAAACAATATTTGGTACATAGCTGGACAGTGACTTTAAAGCAGGTGTTGTAAAGTTCCACAAAAAATAATTGATTGTTTCTTTTATTAGGACCGGTTCCTTGACAGTTATAGCGTTAAAAGCATGTCTCACAAGAAAAACCCAATCATGGAATTTAGCAGCAGTGCCGAACAAAATGAAGTTTGGTAAAATTATTGTTTGATTAAGTATATCTGGAGCACAACTGCTGGCTGCGTCAAACTGTATGTCGTCATAACGTAATTTCCGATAGGTAAGACTAGAGTCAGTTTGGTTCAATATTTCATTTTTTCCCTTAATACGATACACGATTGGTCCTATCTCTTGTAGCTTAATTTTTGAATCACTACCGTTAAGAAAAGCTTCGCCATTCGTGACGTTAAATAGGTAACTTTTCAAAGTTCCATGTGGCGATGCTATCCAATTTTCTTGTGAGGGGAAGCCTTTTCGAAATCGAATGTGTTCTTGTGTAAGGGCCCATTGAAAGTTTACTTTTAGCGAAATTACAAATAAAATCAAGCTGATTGCTCCTAATAGCGTCACTAATACAATTTTACCTACAATTTTTATTAATTAAATTATTTGAATCGAGTGCACAATACCAACTATATATCTTACACCAAAAACACTTCCTAGCTGGCATATTAAAATAAAGCAAGCAACTTATATATGCACAATACTTTGAGCATTCAAATTATATTTAATTTTCTAATGATCCTCAAAATGAAATTAGTGGGATATTCCGCAATGTATTAGAAAATAATAAAAAATAAGTAAAATTACTATCGCAAGTAGATTCCTATACAGGGTGAATTAATAAAAAAATTGTTACTTCAAAATTTTAAATTTATATGAAATAATAAGATCACAATACAATATTACGATTTTTTTAGTTTGCTGACGTTTAAATCATGTGTTTTATGTCGTGCATTTTAGAACTAGATAGCACAATTTTAATAAACCAATTTATGTTATAACTAAATTAGCAAATAATATTTGGAACATAAGCATTTATTTCTATACCCTGTTACTTAGGTATCATAAGGTCAGATGAAAAGATTAACTATTTCAATATATGTATTTTTATACATACATTGTATTAATAAGAATAGGCTTGCCATAATAAACACTTGATAATGCTTCTCTTCGCAATTGAATTAATTCTCTTAGTTATATACCATACATAGTTTTTGCATTGTATAAGTACGACAGAACAAAATCATAGAAGAAGCTGTTTTCGGCTAGCTCGAATGCTAACAATGCTTTTGCATTAGCATATCTACCACTTCTAAATCAGGCTATAAAAGTACGATCAAAACTTACAAACTAATTGTTATAAACTATCTGAAAAAATACCGAACAACAAATTACTGTTTTCGATTAAAAATATAATTGGTTAATTAAAAAGGGAACAAAATTTTGATTTCATGAAAACCTTAATTTTAAGTATACTAAGCAATTGGTTTAATGTAATGTCTGTGAAACTCTCCTTCATAACCAGCTAATAATAATTTGGAATAATAGTGGCAGCTTTAGTCAGAAGTTTAAAAGGCATCCAGATCCGAGGCGGTGGCCAAATCGGAGCTCTTGAGCTCGCATCCGGCTTCTATCCGAACCTTCTGTCCGGAAATAAATTGAGGGGATTTTGCGATACTGAAGTCTTTTTCTACACAACAACGACTGGATGGTGTTCAGGTTGCAGGGGTCAGAAGAACCATACCACCAATAGCTGATACTCCTACGCAAAGAGTCCCACGGTAACCCAAAGTGAATTTAAAAGCTTTGGTTTCTTTCCTAATAGAACCCAAGGCGGATAACCCAGAGTCTTTAGTAGAAGAAGGACGAAGAAGCCCAAACGGGCGTGAAATTGACTCCATTCTTTCGAATGAGGTGAGCACCTCAAACAATAGCAGTTTGACGTTAGAAAGATAATGCTGTTTTATAACACTGGAAGAATAATAAAACGTCGAAAAGACGCTATAGGTAAATTAACCAAACATGCTGATACGAAGTTATTTAAGTACCTTTTCAAACACTATGAAAATTGGTAAAATCAGATAATAACCACGCCCGCTCCCCATATAACGGTTATGTTCAAACCGACTAAAAGTGTTATAATTCACTGAATAAATCCGCCACAACTATTAGACTTCACAACCAAGATGTTATGGAAGGACTTTGTGGGAGCAGTTGTGAAAATTGAACCTATATATCAAAACTAATTTGCCTGTGAAGATGGCGAAACCGGATGATAACCACGCCTACTTTCTGTAATATGACGGGAATTGAATTAACATCTATAATTTTATAGAATAAATATTAGAAGTTTATTCATTAGGCACGATGTACGTACGGCTTATTATGCAGTTCGCGCTGAACTGATCTCATACGACAACCGACAACTATTGCAGGGTTGCCATAATGTGACATTTGATGTCACATTTCCTTATAAAAAACTTTTAAATGCCCTCTGATTCTTTCATTTTCAAATCAAAAATTATTGAAATTATCAAAATAAAACTTGTTCAAATAGTGCCCTCAAGGTATTTCATTTAACATCCAAAAATGATCGTAATATCTATAACTTGTGCTACCAATTGGTAAGAACCGTAGTTTAGTTTCGTTTTCCCATATACAGGTACTTAATATAAATATTTCTGAGCTTCTGGTTCACTTCGTACCACTTCTGTCGGCCATTATGTAAGAAATCGTAATTAAATTAAAAAACAATTTCTTTCTAATAACAGTGTGTCCTCTTGCCTTAATTTTTAAACAACCGCTGGACTTTATTCCTTATATATTAGTTTTCTTCTTAATGAAATTCAGAGAGCTGATATTTCTGGTAATGATATGTCGTAATATCAAAACCCTAGTTCACATACTTATGTATATTATACCGTATAAAAGAAAATTTATATATTGGTCAATATATAAGATATTTTAACAAAATTATGTAAAAGTATAGTATTGCACATGGTCGGGGAAACCCCTTAGTGGTTCCAGCAGGCGGTGACTAGCTAAGGTACGGATACGTATCCGTTCTTCTCTTGCTGATAACTTGCTTTGCATATAACACTGAGAGAGGAGGTGTAAATCTACTTCTGCCATTGCTCCTGGGTACGTCCACGGCGGCAGCGACTATGGGCGAGATAGCTAAGAATCTATGGTGGAACTCGTTGACAGATACAACCCACTTGGACAGATAACGGAAGAATGGAAAGAGGTAGAGCTGAAACTGCTTAATGCACCCTTCGTATGATTAGATGGAGACCCGAGACCGCCTATGCCAACGTTCGTCGGTGAAGGTTGGTTTAATGGGTTGCATTCTGTCCTTACAGAAAACGAAGGTTCTCATACTTCGCACGGTAAAATTTAAGGATGTACTGCGGCTCTTCAGGAGACAAAATACTGATGTACCGACGGAAGTTTGAAGCGTGCTGAACGTCACCAACTACGGCAAGGAGGAATGTAGCCAATACTACATCCTCTATCCTTGATATATTATACCAAAGGTTCTAGGTGGCGTAGGGCGTAGGTAGCGCGTACCTTTGTCTCAAGAAGCGCCACCCAACCGATAACAATGAAAACACGTAGAAGAGCGGAGGTGGAGAAAGATCAAAGAGAGCTCCTGGATGCTCTACTGAAGTTCCAAGACGCAGGTAAAGTAGAACTGGAGGTTCAACCCATATTTTTTTCAAAATATTCTGCATTATGATCTATATAATTTTGCTTAAACCAATTTTCGAAGCACTTTTGCCACTCTGATTGAGGTAACTTCAAAACATGCGTTCTGAGCGCATTAACCACCTATTTAGGTGTCGAACAACGTTGAGCTAATAACTCATCAAAGCGATGTTTAGCGCACAAAATTGCAATTTTTTCAGTCGATGTTTGAGAAATCACATTATCATGTCGTGTTAATCCACGTCGAAAGTTGTAAAAGATAACAGTGCGAAAAGGTTTGAGGTTTAATTTTATTTTATGGTCGAAGAAAATATTTTAAGTTACTGTAAGCCACCCAAATAGCGCTCGTACGCCAAAACGTTTTAAGGGGGTATTCTCATGTAATCACTTCGAAAAATCGATTTTTTTTATATTTCGACAGTAAAACCTATTGAAAACGTGCTGTGAAAATTTCAGACCGAAATTCATAGTATTTGATAAGTTACAGCTCATAGTCGCCGACGTGTCATAAGCGACTGTCATGTCTGTCGCCATGACATGTCTGCAGCTGCTACGTTTCTAAACGCATTTTTCTCGAATCTTCATTTTCTGAAAATGTCATGGTCCTAAAAAAAAAGTATTCAACCGATTGCTTTAAAATTTACATATGTTCTTCTACTCATTTATAGTTATCGTCCCTACCAGAATTGTTTATTTTCGAAAATATTTTCATATTTTTTTAAACGATTTTTAACGAAAAAAAAGGGATTTTCGTGACTTTTTTTTTGAACATTTTTTTTTTAATGAAATTGATTATATTTGGTTGGGAAGATAGCCGCAGAACTACTGAATAATAATCCATTCGATTTTTTTATTTCAGACAACATGAACAGCCGCTATCACCATGACCAGTGAAGTACCTTTTTTTGTTGGGGACTACTTTGATTTAAAAAAAATATATATTAAAAATGTAAAAAACGAAAAAAAAAATGTTTTTGTACATTTCAAAATACAAATAAAAATATATTAAAAAATTAAAATGTTTGAATTTTGTTATCACATAAAAAAAAATTTCCTAAAAAGTGGTAAAATGTATGCGTGCACATGGGAGTACCCCCTTAAGTAAGTGTGTTTCCAGATTGAACACGAGTGTGATCAAACCCCGAAATATTAAAGAAAACGTACGTAAAATCAAGATCGACTTCATCCTTAATTTATAGAGGATCTGCTTTTATACGGCTTTCGTTTATAAAATCTCGGGAAACATGGTATCTGAACTAAAGTCGACAACATACTTTACATACTTCTCGAATCCTACAAACAAGGGGAGAACAGCCATGCTAATTAGTAAAAACAAGTATACATTCATATATTGATTTAAATTTCTCTTCAGATTACCTGACTTTAATACAAGTGAAGGATGGCAAAGATGAGACGCTAAACGATGGTGAAGGATACGGCACATAATGTTAAAGACAGTAAGCTGTAGCAAGGTTACAAACGAAAGAGATGAGTCTTTACCAAATTTTCTAATGATTTGCAACACAGGTATAGCTAACCGCGGGAGAAACCAACATTTATTGGCCCTGCCTCGAAGAACGTACTTGAAGTAACAATGAATACTATCAAAATATTGAATGTCTAGTTAGTTAGTAACTTACCTGATCACAATAGTACGAGTAATAAGTTAATAAGGCTAAATTATGTACCTATCCTTTGAATAGAGGCACGAACAAGAAATACTGAACTAAAAACGATATATAATGAAATTTCTGAAAGAATTGGCAGGCGGAAAGTTCTCTGAACGCCATTAACTTGGAAGTGGCTAGAAACGATTATTTTTTTATACATATGGATCAAGCAGCTCACGAGCGGTTTTGGGACCCGCCAAAACAGCTCAGATGAGAAGGGAGGTCTCTCTTTTGAAAGGCATGGACGTGAAACGTCTGGTCCCTTAAATGGAAGGTGCCGTTGCCTAACTAGTTGAAGTCCTCGTATGAGTAAAGGCTGACATCACCGCCAAGGACTGAGGCGCGTGGGTCCTTATGGCATTTACTACAGTGGATATAGAAAAGACCAAAAATTCGGTGTGGGGTTCGTGTTGGAAGAGAGATTCTGACGCCGAGTACTGACATTCACGCTGGTGGATGAACGTCTAGCCACAATCCTAATCAAAGCGAAGTTCTGCAATATATCGCCCATGTGCGCCCACGCCCCCATGAAAGAGAAGTGCAAGTGACCAAAGATGTTTTCTATGAGCACTTGGAGCGCACCTATTAGAGTTAACATCGTGGCGAGTCTAAATCGTGTTTGCTAACTTTATCGCCAATATGGGCGAAGGAGGTATCTTTGCCATAACTATTGGTATAAGCAAAATAATCAAGAGGATCGAAAAGCCTCCAACCATCACCTCTGTGCAGCAATTGGTTTTGAAAAAAGCAGGTATGAAGAGGAATGCAGTGTCGCAGCGGAGAAAAACAGACTGCCTATCTCGACACGTTTCAATCGACCCCGTGCGGGATGGGATAGAGACCGAGAGCTGAAGAGGGAAGTTAGACGCATTTGCAGACAAATTAGGAGAGAAATGCATGTGTTCGAAGAGTGTGACAACCTGAGCGACAAAGGTAAGCTCGAAAATTCCTCAAAAAGATATGGCGACTAACAGGAGGTTTCAAAACCGGACCATACTCTTATAGAACCACAGAGGTGATCTACTGACTGATGACTAGAACATCCTGCATTATGGAGGGAACACTTCTCCAACCTGCTGAATGGCAGCAAAACCATAGCACCAAGGGTGGTCAACCCTATTCTCCAATCGACGACGATGGAGCGGACGTTCCATTGCCCGACGGACAAAAGTATGCCCGATGATAGGAATTTATGTGTACTCTTTGCAATGCACAAAAAAGGAGACCCCACAACCTGCGCCATTTACCGTGGGAGTTCTATCAAGCGTATTGTGTGAAAGATTAAAGCCCACCGTCAACAAACTAACTGGACCTTTTCAGTGTGGCTTTAGACCTAGCAAATCAACAACGGACCAGATATTCACCATGAGCTAAATTTTGGAAAAGACCCATGAAAAGAGAATCGACACACACCACCTCTTCGTCGATTTCAAAGCTGCTTTCGACAGCACGAAAAGGAACTGCCTTTATGCCGCGATGTCTGAATTTGGTATCCCCGCAAAACTAATACGGCTGTGTAAACTGACGTTGAGCAACACGAAAAGCTCCGTCAGGATCGGGAAGAACCTCTCCGAGCCGTTCGATACCAAATGAGGTTTCAGACATGGCGACTCCCTATCGTGCGACTTCTTCAACCTGCTGCTGGAGAAAATAATTCGAGCTGCAGAACTTAATCGAGCAGGTACACTCTTTTATAAGAGTGTACAGCTGCTGGCGTATGCCGATGATATTGATATCATCGGCCTCAACACCCGCGCCGTTAGTTCTGCTTTCTCCAGGCTGGACAAGGAAGCACAGAAAATGGGTCTGGCAGTGAACGAGGGCAAGACGAAATATCTCCTGTCATCAAATAAACAATCGTCGCACTCGCGACTTGGCTCTCACGTCAATGTTGACAGTCATAACTTTGAAGTTGTAGATAATTTCGTCTATTTAGGAACCAGTATTAACACCACCAACAATGTCAGCCTGGAAATCCAACGCAGGATTGCTCTTTTCAACAGGTGCTACTTCGGACTGAGTAGGCAATTGAAAAGTAAAGACCTCTCTTGACGAACAAAAGCCAAACTCTATAACTCGCTCATAATTCCCGTCGTGCTATATGGTGCAGAGGCTTGGACGATGACAGCAACCGATGAGTCGATATCGCATTCGATGGAACGATGATCTGTACGAGACACATAATTTGTGACATAAAAATTCTTAAGTGTTTCTAATGCAGTTTGATACCCTAGAGTCAAACCTGAAAACATAATTTTTCTCTCCCCACAGGTATTCTGTAACCTGCGGCTTTAGAGTTTACAATGCATAAAATTTCATTATATTGCATCATCTCATATTTTCAAACAATCAGTGACTTATCCGGTTTTGACCGGTTCTGCCTGCTTGTTTGAAGTAAACAGCGTGTTTTACGGTGTTTTACGATCATTTTATTTTACAAAATGTATTAGTAGACTAACGGTGTCCGAATCGGTTACGTGTTCTATATTTGGATAGCAAAACGTTTCACATTTTTTTACGTTTTTGAAATTACTGTGTGTAAGATTTTTAGGTACAATGCCTAGGCAGGGCGTAAATGGTGGCAATAGTTTTTGTTATGTGTGCGGAGAACTAACTCTTAAATCGCAAAACAAAGCATGGTCCCCTCGTAACTGTTGTAAAACTTGTGTACCATTGTTAGCAACTGGGTTAAAAGGTTCAAATCGTAAAATTACCTTTGCAATGCCAATGGTTTGAAGAGAACTAAAGACCATGTTACAGACTGCTATTTTTGCCTCACGAATGTTAAAGGTATTGGACCGAAGTCTAAACATACATTAAGTACTGTAACTTATCATCAGCAGCTTTAAGACCTGTCAAACACAGTGAACAACTTCCTTTTCCAAAATCACCAGAATCTTGGAGTCTCGATGAAGAACTAGAATCGACTAGCTCTAGATTTCAAGTGATGTTACAGAAACCGGAAAGGAAATGACAACCGATCCTTTATTTGATTTACCAGGATGTTCAACAGTGCCGCATCTAATTTCACAGGATGAACTTAGTTCGAGATCTAAACCTGTCATAAACGCAGTCGGAACTTTTAGCATGCAGACTAAAAGGTTGGAACCTTCTCCAAAGTGATGTAAATATTACTTATTACAAAAAAGGCACAAAGACCTCACAAATTGCTTTCTTCAAGAAGGGGATCTAGTATACTGTTCGGAAGTTAACCTTTTGTTTAACGCACTAGGACAAAAACATGATCCACGGGATTAGCGTATATTCTTAATTCCTCTAAACTTAATTTAAAGGCGGTATTGGTTCATAACGGTAACAAATATCCATCTGTGCCTTTTGCTCATGCGGTTCATATGAAGGAATGATATGAGAATATGAGAGTTCTTTTAGAGCACATCCGTTATCATGAGTATGGTTGGGCAATATGTGAAGACCTAAAAATAATAGTCCTTCTTCTTGGAACGCAACTAGAATATACGAAATATTGTTGCTTCCTTTGCAAATGGAACAGCCGTGCGAGAGACTGTCATTATGTACAGAAGCAGTGGCCAGTACATCAGGCACTCACTCCGGGACAAAGAAACGTTACCAGTGAACCTTTAGTTGATCCCAAAAAGGTATCACCCACCTTTGCATATTAAATTAGGTTTAATGAAGAATTTTAATAAGGCAATGGACTGAAATGGAAGAGGGTTCTTGTACATGGGGAACGGTTCCACCTAGACTATGGAGAAACGGTACCAAGTCAAGTGGAGAGTCAGTTTGTTTGCCAATTACTGGTGGACATTGTTAAGGAATACTGCAAAAACAAAATATCGCCGAAAAACATCGACAGTAACATTTTAAGGTACTCTTTGGTTAATAAAATAATATAACAGTCATATATGTATGTATCTATCGTTTTTTTAACAAAAGTCCTCGTAACAAAAATACTATTGGTTTTTACATAATAAACACTTTGTTCTGTTCATATCACAAAAAACAAGTGGATTATTGTTTACCAGTATTATTATAAAAAGAAAGTGAGGCCAAAATTAACCAAAAAGCAAAAATTCTAGAGAAAGAAAATTAATTCACCGGTAGATTCCAACCAACCGCCTATAAGAGGCGTGATTAGTAATTGGTCCCGAAGTGATGAGGAACAGGCAACTTGCCTTGCAAACCACCTAGAGAAGGAGTTTCGGCCTAATTGTCTAAAAAAGACTTTAACCTGCAAACTTTGCCCGACACTGCTACCAAGTCGCTCTTGTCTATTAAGACTTAAATTTTTTAAATTAAAAATATTATAAAAGAAATTTATTCAAAAAAGTTATCGAGACACGATCAAACTATTCTAAAAATGTCAATAAAGCTACCAAATATTGCTCTAATAATGTTCTCCTTATTTTTTGGACTTTTTACTTCACACTGTAGAGCAAATAAATAGATTTCGAGTACATAGAATTTTTTTTATATTTTCGTATTCGATGAACGATCGATAAGGGCTGGTGTACCTCAGGGAAGTGTGCCTCTACATATACACCTTATATACAGCAGACAATCCAACTGGTATTAATGTGTTGAAATTATTACAAAACGAGGTAATAAAGCCGATTTCCATGTATGGTATTTAACTACGGGGTACGACCTGTGTAACTCGCTCCCAGGACAGTCGGGTTTAATTAAACGGAACGGTCCCAGATTTTTATTCGGTCAACTCGGTACAACAATTGTAATAAAAATATTCACAAAGATCTTATTCCTATGGTAAATCAAGCAGGAGAGGACCCTATCAGCTCATGTCTTGGTATAATCAAACCCGCTTAAAAAGAAAATATCTACCAGCCTTCTTAAGGGCAAGGTATCTCCAAACAGGCTCAAGTAGAACATTGAACTCGTCTTATTTTAAATAGAATATTTACATATCTACTTATAATAAATGTGTGCATTCGCAGCCAAGAATGTCACATGAAACGGCCATGTAAATGCCAATATGTCGAGACGACAAAGCGCAAAAAACAACTACCGAAACTACAATACATTGAAAATTTAAAATTTTTAATAAATTATCACGTAAATAACACAACATGAAAATCATTAGCCCTTTGCGTAAGAGAGAGATGAAATATCAATTGAACCTTAATAAACTCTTAAAAAAAAATAAAAGAAACCTGTAGTACCGCAGTTGGGTAATTACCCGTTAAATTAACTGATACGTTGCTGGCAGGGTAGCAAAGATTCAACTGCGGACCAGCGTGGCGCAATAAGGGGCACCGTAAAAAAAGGAATTTTTTGGGATCAAAAAAAAAAAAACTAGTAAATCAATCGTTTTAAAATTTTGAGAATATATTTATACATGTTTTAAGAGTAAACTAAAAAATTTGTGAAAGAAAAAATTAAATATTTTTGAAATGACAAGCGATCTCCGGCGGCGCCAAAAAAAAAAGATCCTCCACTGCTGCCATGATTGCAGCCTTCTCTGTTGATAAAACCTAAAAAAAAAAAATTCTCGTTAAACTAAAACAAACTGCCGAGCGGCTACTCTTTTAAACGGCTGTAACTCAAAAACTGTTTCAGATATCGATTTGAAATTTTAGTATGTTATTTTTAAAGGTATAACCTATCGAAATATGAAAAAAAAAACTTTTTTTTTGGAAAATTTCACACTAGGTGTGCCCATTAATATTAAATGAAAATTATGCTTTTACATTACATTCGAGTGTAAGCCTTTTGGCTTATATTATATTTTTATACGTGATTGTATTGATATGAATATCATTTGCGAATTTTTATGAATGTTAAATTTATTACTTTATGGATTAATTGTGTGATTGCCAAAGTAATATTTGTGGTAAATTTTGTACAAATGGAACTATATATTTAATAATTTGCTTTGGTTTTACGTAATTTACTTCAGTAATAAATATTTTTAAATTTAATTTGTTACTCATAGAAATTAAACTTAAACTTTTGAATTGGTCGAGTAGTGATAATGATAAAAATTATGATTTTTTTGTTAAGAGAGTTATCGCATTTTTAGTAATTTTTGATATAATGCGAAACTAGCTTACTTATTATCTGATTCCACCATTTTTGCGCTAGAAAGAAATAGTCCCAGCAAGTTTGGGAGATGTGTATATTAAGCATTTAACGAGGCGGTGCCAAGAAAATATTTTTAATAAAACCTTCTCCATAGATGTGCTCTTTATTGTGTTCCTCTGTACCAAATTTTGTCACCTAGGTAGTGAGCAAGTAATTACTTCAATATAATTTATAAAAAAATATTGGCGAGCGTAACTTTGAATCTTTGTCACTCTCCCATCCTACGAAGAATTGTCGGCATCAATGACTTTTATGTGCAAAAACCCCGCAATTTTAAAATTAAACCATTGAATTCTGAGTATAGTAGCTGATCAATATTACGGGTACTATTAAATACCTTTTAAGCCTAAAATGATTTTGCAAAACCTTTACAAAGTGAAGACAAAAGTTATAAAAACACCAGTATGCTTTTGTAAATAATTTTAAAAAATTATGTTCGGATATACACAAATGCATTTGCTTTGTAAATGTAACTGGATAAAGTTTTCGCACCATGTAGAGCGAACTACATATAAAAAAGTTTAATATCCGGTGCACAGGGTTAAAATTTCAACGAAATGATTCATGAGTAATTTTTAGAGAATTAGTTGATAACATTTAAGAACTGAAAAAGGGTAAATCCATCAATAAAAAAGTAAACAATTCATGTACATACATATTTGTTTATATTGACCCGTCTACGCTGTTTTTCTAGATTATAAACTGAATTGCAAGCCACATAGTATGTACTTTTTACCATTCCTATCGTTGCGATTTGTCAGTTGGAGCACAAAATATTGATAAGTTGCTTTCATGTTTTGTTTTGCACAAGCAGCAAGTACTCGGAAGTAAAAGAATATATTTATTTAAAAAAATATAATTTTTATTGAGATTTCTTTACTTTTGAGTTTAAAAATTTGAATTTTTTGACAAATCAATCACAATGATTGATACGTATATCAAATAAGCGTAAAGTAAATGTCGTAAGTATACTTATTTCACTTTGTTAAATACACTTTGGGTAGGTCATTATTATTTTTTAAGAAAAATACGTATAGTTTTTAATTATAAACATTTTCAAGCTCTGTTCGCAACGTACATTCTAACGTGGCCAGAGGGTCATTTCTCCATTAAATTGTCCAGTCAAAATGTTGCTACAATAATATTTCCCGTAATCTTTTTGACCAAACGTGTACCGTTGTATAATTGAGGTGGATTGAACTTACGCTGAATAATAACAGTTTAACAATTTTCAATCGAAAATTGTGGTTATACATATTTAGATAATTCACGCTTTCATTTTCATCAACAACAGTAGCGAATAATTTAAAATACATCTGATAACCTGATAACAACTTTAGCCGCTAATGTAACCTGATTACCGAGCCATTAATGATTGAACCAATTAATTTTTATTTTAAGGCATATATTATTATATTTTATATTAATCCATAGCTTATCTTAAATTTGAAACGCTAGCTGTAACCTATTAAAACTGGAAGTAAAACTCTAAAATGGCATTTTTGCATGGAGTTGTAGATTAGTGCTTAAAATCAAATACTGATTTAGTTTCATTATAAATATTCTTAAAACCTGTTTATGAACGTTTTATATACGAATTATTTCTATTCAAACATTTTTTCCCATAAATCATGTGTTCAAAGTCGGTGTACTGCATAACTTAAAAACTACTGCAAAATCCTTTTGATATTAATTACACTATTTCTGTACACAATTTACGAAGTAGTGCCAGAGAACTTTTTTCAAATTTATTAATATTTTTTTATATTTTAAAAGCTAATTTGCCAATTTTTTTGGTTTTCCATTTAAAATGTTCTAAAAATTTCAAAATTGAACTTTTGGAAAAGCATCTCGGCGTACATGGCGAAAATTTGTAGCATGACACAAACTTCAAAAATCATGCGAGTTTTTGCTCGATTTAACTTTAACCATAATTATCTGTCGCGCCACTTGAAACTTTCCGTAATAACTTTATGGTACATAGCCATAGACAGCTAATCAAATAATATCCTCACTAATTAAAAAGTTTAAATTAGTGTGGAAATTGTATACAATTATTATTTATACGATACATTCTTACATCATTACTACAAGTAATTTTAACCGTAAAGTACTGCTGCAAACTGTTTTGTATGCGTTGTGACCAATTTTATGTAGAAGCTTGAATCATATGAATTGTTGTTGTACATGATGACAATATTTTGAATGTACTCCAAGGTCCAACATGCACTCTCCTATCTGGTTTTCAGTACGAACGGCATGTCAACCTTTGACAAGCATCCCAAAGTAAATGACCTGTTTTTTAATATAAAATAATTAATATAAAAAACATATTAATATAAATTTAATTCGAATTTTAATTAGGGAAAGTTCCAAGATACATTTTTTGTTTACTGTGTCTCATAATATATATTTTCGATATATATAAATTGACATTAATTGTTTCGGTATTTATTACATATTAAATAAATGAGTTTTACAGATACATACATATAAATTTTAAATAAGTTTATATGTATCTTCAAAACTCATTCAATCAACGACTAATTACTTATATTATTATTTATTTATTGACATTTAACCTCATACATAAGCATTAACACAAGAAGCTATTACGCTTAGCTTATTCAAATATTTTTGTTGTTTTGTTTCCACGTCAAAGTTGCTTTTATATGTTTTCCCCCGAAATTTCAATGGCAAGTCACTCAGCACATACAGTGTAAAAAGATAAATAAAACAATATTTTAATTACATAAGGAAGACGAAAGAAGCTTCATTTAAACTTTTTTTGAAATCCGGTTTGGCTACGAGCATTGTACACTGAGAACATTTTTCAATTTCATTTAAACTATTTATATGAATTCTTTTTATACAATCTTAGGCAGAAAGTTTAGTAACTCTTCTTTATCAAACGTTTATTGTACTAACGTAGTTGAGTACTTAATAGCATCATTAAAATGCTCTATTCTATTATACAACATATGTAATTGAACATTTTTTACAAGCAAATGGTCAATGTGGTATGTAAATGAAGGAAACACCGCGAAATTATTTCCACACTTATAATGAACAAGTTGAGTAAAATTTTGGTGGGTATTTATTTAACGTGTAGTGTATGTTAACAATTTTTGGGCTATATAAACTGGTGAAATACCACCTTCATGTAATTATAGTCCAACTGCCCAGGAGTCCAGAGTGAATTTTGTGAATCTTGAATTCGTACAACACACATATTGTAAGTGAGTGGAAAAAAGTTATAAATAGTTTAATAATTTGTGATAAAAAATTTAGTTTATACAAGTAATTGTCTCAAAAATGTTAAGAGGCAGCATCAATAAGAGAATATTACAAACTTCATTTGATCCTCTCTACTGAGAGTTTCAGCCCTTAACTTCATAAACAATAATTAGTATAAAATTTAGGTATGTTTAAATGTATTAAACTCATTCATTACTTATCTATGTGCAGATATATACATACAGTCAATCGAGTGATCAGAAATGCATACAAAATATAATTATTATTAAAGTTGTCACGTCCAATTCTCTCAACAACTAAAATAAAAATTCCTCACTAAGACACTCGTAAAGTTTATTAAGTGAATGAAGACATATCGGAATAGTTGAAAATCTACCGGTTACATAAAATTAGCGATTATACAACTCTATATATACTAATACATACATATGTAGATACATATAAGCATTTAAACATGCTTATACAGCATAATTTCGACATACGACATATGCCCCAAAATATTAGTTTACAAGTACAATCAAATATATGTACATACATACATACATGATACATATCATATGGACATTTTACAAGCTACTTGTGGTGATTGATATAGCGTTTTTGTCAGAATATAATTACAACATTAAATTATTTAAATTAAATGATGTATGTTTACAATAAAATATATATATATATATATTAACAATCAGTTTTTTAAACAAGCAATACCAAACTTGTGGTAAATCCGTAACTCTTTGGTTAATGTACACATTACTTTTGAAATAAAAGAAAATTCATATTACTTTTTATTATTTATGAAATCGGTCACCGATAAAGTTACAAAAATATAGTGACATTATGGAATAAAAACTATTTACGAAAGAAACCTAATCACTTGAATTAAACATAACGATATATGGCATGTAATTTATAAAAACACATGTCTAATTTTTAGAAAACATGAAGGCAGCCATAATATTCTTGATAGTTGTTGCGATTCAGTATGGAGCAGCGCAAAAGCAGTACACAAATAAATTTGATAACGTCGATGTGGATGGTGTTTTGTCAAATAATCGTATTCTAACTAACTACATTAAATGTCTTATGGATAAAGGTCCTTGCACTCCAGAAGGTCGCGAGTTAAAAAGTAAGTATTATTCATTAAATATGCATATGTTTCTGCACATATGTATACTATAGATACTTTTGATCAAGTTATTAATCTAATTTTCGTTTAGAATTACTACCTGATGCCCTACAGACGGATTGCTCAAAATGTACGGATACCCAAAGAAAAAATTCACAAAAGGTAATAAATTTCCTTCGTGTGAACCGTCCAGGCGAGTGGAAATTGTTACTAGACAAATACGACTCTAGAGGCGTTTACAGATCTAAGTATGAGAAACAAGGTTAAACTTTACTCACAGAGAACGGTTAAATGTTGAAATAAAATTACATGTACTATTTATATACCATATGTACATATGTATATGAGTTAGTAAGAAAATAAATATGTTTATGGTACATCGTAGAATCCGTACATATATATGTAGCTATGTATTTGCATTATAATAACTATTCAACCATTTTTATTCGACATGTTAGTAACATTTTTTTGTAAAATCAAAACAAATTAAGCAATATTGTAGCAATGTGTCTATGCTGTATCAGATCATTATTGCCTGAGTTACATAGTACAAGGTTGTTCAATAAGTTTTGTCGTTTGATAAGAAAAACACAATTTTATGATTCAAAATACACTTTATTATTTAGTATAATCTCCCTGAACATTAATACACTTGTGAATCCCATCCCTAAAGTGGGAATCCGGAAGGTCTTCAAAATAAGCTTCAACAAAAGTTATGACCTCTTCATTTGATGAAAAAACGCTTGCCACGCATACATTTTTTGAGTTCTGGAAGCAAATGTAAGCGCTGGGGGCCAAATTTGGTGAATACGGTGGATGCGCCAACAATGCGAACTTTAATTCTGTACTCTTGCAACATGTTTCTACGGAATAAAATAGTTTTATTCACCTAACGGTTGTTTGTATCACCTAAAAATAATCGAGGATAATATTGGTTTATATATGTATGCACATATCAGAGAACTGCAACGAGTAATAAATTTTTGTTTATACTTAAGTACTGATCCGTTACTCTGTCTGATTCTGTCAGTTCAGTTCATGTACACGAAGTGCACTGTTTGTCTTTAAAACAGCGATAGAGAACAACTCTGAATCACTAGCGATCAGCTTATACCTGATTTGTTTATGAACGTTCGTATCAGCAGAAAAATAAGTGATGCAAACTCATGCTTCAATTATTGAAATGATCGACAGACTTTGGTTTGTATATTATCTCCCAAACACTGATTTACTAGTGCACTTTTGCTCTATTTCAAATACGTATGTTTGTATATATGTACATGTATGTATGTATGTATATACATATGTACATATGTTATATGTATAATGGAAATTCCATCGAGTACATACATACAACAAATGTATGTATATATGTATGTACGTTCTCGATGGAATTTCCATTGTTTACGCTTCGAAAATTTGTAACATGCGCACATTTTCAAAGCTGATACATTTTTTGCCACACATGATTCAAATCAGTCCAGCAGAAAATTGTTGTTGTTTGCTGTATTCATAGATTTACCCATAGATTTACTTATAGTTTACCCAAAGTTTCACTTCAATTCAAACAATCGTCGCAACGCTATGAACTGACATGATATACTTGCAACTGGTTTTGGTACCTACATACCGCTTACACGATCGTGATTGCCGAAGAACAGATTGTTCGTGTTGCATCAGGACAGTTGACGCTGGTGGCTACTCGAATTTATTAACAATGTTGTCTATGCTGAACTGAATTGAATTGATTGTGTTTTTGGTACGACTGTTACATATATACATATAAATGACCAGGAAGATGAGGCGAGTTGAAATCCGAGTGACTCTCTGAAACTCCGTTCGTCCTCTGCCAGAAGTTCCGTTACAAGTTCACTATAACACATTTCTTTATCAAGTTATAATAATTCATATATTAAATGAGCGATATACAAAAATTTTATTCCAAATGGTCACCTTTTGCCTTAACACAAGCCCACAAATGGTTCAGGCATTGATGAAGCAGCACACACAGTTTATATTTCTATTCAATACGCTGCTCGAATCAAATATTTTTTGAGGCTCGTCAAGATTCTGTGGAGTATTCCACAGGCCAAGTTCTCCAACTCTGACCAAAATCTGTAGTTCAATAGATTGAAATCTGGACTTCCAGACGGCCAATCATCTACATTTATGAGAACGGGAATATTGATTTTAAGCAACTGCTGGGTGGTTTCTGACTTATGAGCACAAACAGAATCTTGCTGGAAGACGCAAGGAAGATCTTCATCTAAGAAAGTGTTACTTAATTGCTTTACCACCCCTTCTAATATATCCTTCTGGTTCTTTCGCATAGTTTTAACCATGTTTTTCGAAGTGAAGAGGTATATCGCCTTTACAGAAGATTCGCCAATAAACCATTACAGTAGGATGGTGACCACATTGAAACCTTACAATTACATTTTCTGCGTCTTTGGAAGTTTTTTTCATTCTGTTAATGAAAAACTTTTTCAACAGCGAAACTATTTTCTTTGTAAAAGGGTCATTGAAGAGCCTCTTACATCTGTTGATCCTAATTTGATCCAAGTGCATTATGGATGACTAGTTGACCTGATAGGCTTCATGTGGAGAACATCTCGAATAAGTTTTCACATTGACAAGTTATCTTTCTGTCAGCAACTGTAAACGTTTAAAAAAATAACCAATAATGCGGTAACCAAATTTTTGAGATCATAAATTTCGCATGAGCTTTTTTTACACTTATTAGTAAGCGAAAGCAAATACGGAACTGATTATTACATATGAGTAGACACGGCACACAATGTTTAAGTTCGGGTGTAATAGATTCATAAACTTTTGCATGATTCCGTAGAAATAATCGATAGATCCGGCAAATATGATAGATACGCTGCTTGTAACGTTGCCAAATCGAAGACAAAAAGCTGAGAAACATTCTGCATGACAACTTGCGAAGAATACGAGTACTACAGGGTCTCTGTGTACAATCCTCTGTTTCCAACAGATCGGCGATGATATGAAGACGCACTTTTCTAGAGAAATATTGGATGGATTTTAACTGAGTTTGCTGTTTTCAGAAAAAGTATGTGATTTGAAAACCAAAGAAATGGAAAACTTTATTCACTGCGTGATGTATACATTTAAAGGTCTTTTGGATAATAACAACGTCGTGCGACTTTTGAAGCTCATAGGTCAACTTGATCACTAACAGTGCCATTGGCAGAAGTAAAAATCAAAAGACAAAAAGTTACCGACTACTGCATTGGAAACGTTGAAGACATGCAATGTAGACCCATAATTCGTAGTTTTCTTCGCATATTCTGCACACTTCCGGTGACGATTGGGGCTCTGAACGATCTTTTTCGAACCTTCGCCGCATAAAAACGTGGCTGAGGACGAACATGCTTCATGATATATTGATCGGAATTGCGTTGCTGCACTCGCGTCATAACATTGAAGTCACTGCAGAAGAAGTTCTCGAAAGATTCTAAAAACTTGGCCCACATCGAAAAATTTGTGAACATTTCCTACTCAAAATACAAATTGACTACAGTATTAAACATTGCAATAAAGAATGTCACCCGCATGTCTACGATTTATAAAGTGTTTTTTCATTTTAGTAGGATTGGATATTAGAAGATCGATTTGAAATTTGTTCACCATGATATTAAACTGTATAGAGACTGCTATATTTTTTGATGTTTCAAGTAAATGTTTATTTCCCCTCCTATTTCTGGATCCTCCCTGATATACTTTTATATATGGTAAAACGTTATATTAAAAAATGTTGCGAAAGAATTCAACATTCTCTGTTCGACGAAATCGTGAATGGATAACAATCAAATTAATATCTTATTAACTTATGTGGAGGGTCATAGACTAACCTAGTGTTATTACTATATTCTATTTCGCGTCTGCGAAAATTGTTAAAAAATCATCCTCAAAAGTGATGTATGTATGTAATACAACCTAAAAGGTTAAATTTAATATATTGAGTTGATATGGAAAAAGTCGACCAATGGATCGGATTTATTTTTATTATAGATGTGAGGTGTAGACCTCCATTCATATTCATATTCAGCTGGTCCATGCATTGAGTCCAATTTTCGATGGCTCGTTTGAACATTTCGACTGGTAACTGGCGAATGATACGCTTGATTTTTTGCCCAAGGCCTAAATATAAGCGTGATTGTCTGTATAGACTTTAGACTTTACATATCCCCACAGGAAAATGTCTAACGGTGTGATATCATGATCTTGATGGCCAATCGACCGGCCCAATACGTGAAATTATCTGCTCACCTAAGTGATCAATAAATTCATCGCTTGATGTGATGTAGGAAGTAGCGCTGTCTGGTTGCTGGTTTACATAACCATTGAGCCAGAAAGGGACCTCAAAATTTGATTCGAAAAACATCGGATCTTCATGGATCGCCCATAGAGTGAAGCGATGTCGCATAGGAAGGTCGAGCAGCTTCAGCTATTGCACAAGCTGTATTTTGTACGCTTTCAACATAAGATCTCGACGTTAAATGCGCCAAGTCGTCCAGATATCAGTCGGAGTTGCTGCAAACGGCGCCGAATCGACTCTTTACGGCCTTGGTGTGCACTGCTACGCCATTCGGGGTGTGCATTTGATGGTAGAATGGTACCGATCGTTATAATTTTCTACAACGACATGCATTCTCATCTCTATTGTAAGATCAGGGTCCTCAATTCCTCTTAGTTTCTCCAACAAGGTTGAGTGAAACCTCTCTACGTCCGTATTTCCTGTATGACTATTTGGCATTGTGAGATGAACCTGTATTCCTTCATCCCGAAGGCATACCAGTAACCGTTCTGTCTTAAATTCGTTATCCATAAGGACTTTGTTTACCGAATTTCGAAAACTGGTCAATCATTATTGTTTTCTTTGCGGGCCAGTTTCTATCTGTTATTTTCTTTCCTTTTCTAATGCTGTTACAAGGAATTGTTTTTTGAAATAAAAAATATTTGTGTGCACTATTTCATTTTAATTTTTAGGGCTTTCTGTAAGATAAAATTTTGATTTTATTGGACGCTTATCGTATTTGATTTTTTGGCATTTTTGGCAGTTGTAGAAAGGTTTTCTTCAATATCTAGACCCTTCTTCTTCTTTACTGGCATAAAACCGCTTACGCGGCTATAGCAGAGTTAACAACAGCGCGCCAGTCGTTTCTTCTTTTCGCAAAGTGGCGCCAATTGGAGTTTCTAAGCGAAGCCAGGTCTTTCTTCACTTGGTTCTTCCAACGGAGTGGAGATCTTCCTCTTCCTCTGCTTCCCCCAGCGGGTACTGCATCGAATACTTTTAGAGATGGAATGCTGGATTGTAGCCGCTATCTTTTAATTCGCTGAACTATGTCACTGTCGTCGTATATCTCATACAGCTCATAGTTCCATTGAAAGCGATATTCGCCGTTCCCAATGCGCAAAGGACCATAAATATTCGCCGATCTTTTCTGCACTAGTTCTACGCACTGGAATTGACTCGATCTAACCCCGTTTGGATCGGTAGGAGTTAATTAATTTATGAATCGGAAACGCGTATCGATAGCTGCGGTCCAAAAAAAATAAACCGCATTAAATTAAACAGTCGCTCAGATCTTCTGAGTTGTGCCGGTTTCAACGTCATACGTAAGGATCGCGACTGAGGTAATGGTAGTGGCCTAGCCTTCATATTGCACAACACCGTGCAGTATCGTCGAATCGATAAAAACACCGACCGCAGGGATACTACCTTAGAATGTAAGGGTATAGCTTTCCGGTCAGGCGATGTCGAGCTCGAAATATTTAATATATAGATCCCCCAGTTACATATTGCCCTACAGGATATCCCCCGAATATAGGCGTACTCCTCCGTGGTGAAAACCGTTTGGTACTAGGCGCCTTTAACGTGCACTACGTTCTTTGACATTCCTGCCTGTCATATGATCGTAGGGGGATGGAGCTGGCGGGACAGATTGACGATTCGACATTCTGCACAATGAATGACGAAGCCCCCACCAGAGTTATGGGCACCTGTATAGCTCGCCCGATATTACCATTGCTAGTGGAGGTCTGATAAATAGCATAACCTGGCGACGTATGCTGACTCTCGCATCAGACCATCTGCCCATAATTATATCGATCGAGAAACCTCCCGATTTTATTTCTGTTGTCAACCGCTCCTTGGTTAACTTTAACAAAGCTAACTGGGACGGCTTCACAGAATTTACTGAGAGCACCTTTAACGCTCTACCCATTCCTACGGATGTATGCGTTGGCGAACGTCGATTCCGCAAGGTGATCGCAGCAGCTACCGCTCGCTTCATCACGGCTGGAAGAATAGCGGAAATCCGCCCCAATTTCCCAGCCAAAGCAGCCGTTTTAGCTAATGAACGCGACACCTTACGCCGTGCCGATCCCGGGAATCCCCGAATAAGGGATCTCAAATTGGAGATTCGGCGTATGGTAAATGAACATAAGCCGACGAAATGGATAGAGCACCTGAAGTCCTGCAACCTCTCCACCGGTGTGAGTAAGCTTTGGGCTACTGTCAAAGCTTTGTCTAACCCGAAGAGACAGGACGACCGAGTTGAGGTTTAATTCAATGGTCATGCCTCTTCGGACCCGAAGAAGTGCGGGAGCTATTTTCGCCGGCAGTTTACACTGCACCTTTCGGTAGACAAAGTCAAGAGATGTGTTAACCGACGGCTGCGCAAAATGCCAAACGACTGCGCGCCACTTACTTTCACCGATGGGGTGGTTCAGAGTGTCATCAACAAAGCAAAATCTTCAAAATCCATTGGTCCTGATGGAATTAACATGCTAATGCTAAAATATCTAGGCTCGACAGGAGTAAGTTATCTCCCCAAGGTCCTCAACCTGTCGCTGACCACTCTTCAAATTCCCGATGCGTGGAAAGTCGGCGTTCCACTACTGAAATCTGGGAAACCCGCCAACAAAGGGGAATCTTATCGTCCGATAACTCTCTTCTCCCCAGTAGTGAAGACACTTGAGGTCTTGCTTCTCCTGACCTTAACTTACCTGAGCCTAGCCAGCCACCAGCATGAATTCGGAAAGTGCGCATCGCGTCATAAACGCTCAGATAGTTCGTGGCTTCAACCAGAAACCTAACTGTGAGAGAACGATCCCCGTAGTCAAAACCCTTTGACACAGTCAACCCTACAACATCGAGAAAACTACGCTTCCTCCAGGACTGAAGAGTTGGACCATGAACTACCAGCGCGGTCGACAGGCATCCGTACTATTTCGAGGTGAAACATCGAAACTGAGAAGAATTAAACAGGAGGTTCCGCAGGGTGGTGTCCTCTCCCCGCTTCTGTTTACCTTCTACATATCGAAGCTCTCACAGCCACCAGAGGGAGTTTCCATAACCTCGTACCCTGATGATTGCACGATATTGGGGTCGGGCAATGGGATCGATGGCATGTGTTCAAAAGTAAACGGCTATCTCACCGACCTTTCTCGTTTCCTCACTGCACGGAACCTATGTTCCTTTACTCCCCATCCGACAGCGATTATTGCCAAGGTACAGAGCCGCAATAAAATCCTCAAGTCCCTAGCCGGCAGCTCATGGGAAAAAGACAAAGAAACGTTGTTGACAACATAAAAGGCAATCGGACGGACTGACTTCGATTACGCTGCACCAATATGGTCGCCTGGATGCAGTGGTATGCAAATGAGGAAACTCCAGACCTGCCAGAACACTGCACTCCGGACCACGACAGGATGCCTCTTGATGTCTCCCATCGAACACCTACATAGTGAGACGCTTATGGCCCCAGTTAAGGAGCATAATGAACTCCTCTTCAAGCCGTTCCTGCTAGGATGTTTTCGCAGAAATCACCCTTGTAGCCACCTGCTTGGAGCGGAACCGCGTCCTAGGAGCATCAAGAGGTAGGTCTTTCCTTCTCGGTTTAGTTCTGCAGCTCGAATTATTTTCTCCAAAAGTAGGTTGAAAAAGTCACACGAAAGAGAGTCGCCTTGTCTGAAACCTCGTTTGGTATCGAACGGCTCAGAGATGTCCTTCCTGATCCTGACGAAGCTTTTGGTATTGCTCAATATCAACTTTCACAGCCGTTTTAGTTTTGTGGGGATACCAAATTGAGAAATCGCGACATAGAGCCAGATCCTGTAACTCGTGCTGTCAAAGGCAGCTTAGAAATTGACGAAGAGGTAGTGAGTGTCGATTCTCTTTTCATGGGTCTTTTCCAAAATTTGGCTCATGGTTAATATCTGGTCAGTTGTTGATTTTCCAGGTCTAAAGCCACACTGATAAGATCCAATCAGTTTGTTAACGGTGGGATTTCATCTTTCACACAATACGCTGTTTGTGGATTGGGCAAAGTACACTTAAATTGTCGGACATGATTTCACCCGACCATATTCTACAAAGAAACTGATGCACGCATATTATGTTCTTTGCCGCCGTGTTTGAAAAGCCTCTTCAGATGGGTAATTGCTATTCAGTCTTCTTCATGGTCGGGCAATGGAACGTCTGATCCATCGTCATCGATTGCCTTCACTGCCATTCTGCAGCCTACTTGAGGGAGGCTCCCTCCCTAATTTTAGTATGTTCTGGACATCGGTTACTACATCACCTCTGGCGGTTCTACAAGGGTAAGCTCCGGTCATGAAAACTTCAGTTAGTCGCAGCATCTTTTCGTAGAATTTTCGTGCATTACACCATTTCGGACTCTCTCCTTTTTTGTCTTCAAATGCGTATCACTAGCCAGTCTGTTTTCTATCCACTGCGACACGGCACCCCTCATCGTACCAGCTGTTCTTTTGCATTTTCCAAAATCAATGGTTTCGTTTGCAGCTGTACGTAAGGAAGTTGAAATGCCATCCCACAGTTCCCTTATATCGAGTAGTTGATGAGTGCTCTCAGAGAGCAGGAGTGCAAGCCGAGTCGAAAATCACTCGGTTGTCTGTTATGATTGCAGCTTTTCCACGTCGAACCTTCCTTGTGTTTGTTGACGTGCGTTTTTTGTTGCACAGAGACGGGTGCGAATCTTGGTTGCAACAAAATAGTGATCCGAGTCGATGTTAGGACCTCAGAGCGTACCCACGTCTAAAACACTAGAGACGTGTCTTCCGTCTATCACAACTTGATCGATTTAGTTGGTGGTTTTTCGATCCAGAGACAGCCAGGTAGCTTGGTGAATTTTCTTATGATGGAATCAAATGCTACAGATAACCATATTATTTAGTAGGTTAACTAACAAACCAAACAGAGTTTGTGAATACAGTAAAGTTTAGTTTCCATAAATTACACACAAATACAAATATTATATTACCAAAAAAATTCTCAATAAGCTTAGGTGCTCTTCTAAAGAATTTGAAAAGATCAGTATGCGAATCTTATTTTATTTATGCATTCTCTCAATATGTCATTCATAAATCTTTAAAATGTAGCTGTAGCATTTTTCAACTCGAAAGGCTTGCCGGAGCTGTTTTCTCAACGTCCCATTCTGTCATTAAAATCTGATGGTAACGTTTTGCTAAATCTGTTATGCTAAAGTACTGTGCTTTGCCCAATTTATCCAAGACTTCTACGATATTTGGTAGAGGATACTTATCGTCTACAGTTAATTGATTCCTGAATTATCTACTATCTTCTTTGGTGGGTAGTTTATATACTCTGTACTTGTTGATTCGTTAGTGTTTTTATTTCCTGCATCACTGTTTTTACATTTTTGAAAATGAAATTGTTTCCTAAAATCCATTAATAACCATCTCATTCTGTCGTTTTCCGAGTATTTGAATTCCTTTGGACAAGGACTCTTTACCTTAATACTTGGTGTTTCAATTATTTCACTTAAAGTATTCATCATAGAGTTTTCACTTTCAAGCACTGTCAATTTAAATTTTTCAAAACTAGATTTTTTCATTACGCTTATGGCTGAGTCTGAGTCAACCAGAACACAAAATGAATTCTCAAAAATCGTTAATACTTTTTCAAGATTCCTAGGCTAGTTTGTAAAAAACACCTCATTCGTATTTGATTCTTGCAGATCACCTCTTCTACTCATTATGTCCACGTTCATGGGTTCTGATCTCCCTCTTTGAAGTTGTTGTTTAATATTTTCCGAGTTTCTTTGCTGTATTAAGTAAGTAAAATAGTTTTGATTTGCTTGAATCTGTCTTAATTTTTAAATTTTTTGCTGAACCACCGATTTTAAAATCATAGATCACCCTAAAAACTATTTCTTTCTGCCCTACATAGTCTCTTCGTACTCTGTCAGTTGCCTCAATGAAGGGCAGATGTTGCTTTAGCAAGAAGTGGTATGTTTCGGTGACACCAGGACTTTTTGGAGGACCGAGAAGAAGTCGCTGATGAACCGTGCTGAGGAACTAGCGTCTTCGACAAACACCGACAAACGAAATTAGTACTATGTGACTCGTGTGCGCAAATTTTTGAACAAATCGTCGACTATGTATTCGATTAATTTCCTAAATGTTAAATTTATCAAATTCTGTGGTTCATGACAAAGCACTTGAACATGCCCAAGGTGTGTGCGAAGATGGCCCCAAAAGTGTTCACTGACGCGAATGGCGAATGGAAGTTTGCAAGAAAATTTGAGCATGTGTGAAAGTGACCCCCAATTTTTGTATAAAGTAATCACAGTCATGGATCTTTGAGTATGATCCCGAGACAAAGAGATGAAAGGCAAGCATTTTCAGACCACAGAAGAGATCCAAACAGCGTGCACCTCGGCTCTCAAGGCTATTTCGAAGAACGCCTTCCGTGACGCCTTCAATGCTTGGAAATAGCGCTGGTAGCGCTGCATCGACGCAAAAGGAGCCTATTTTGAAAGTTTTTTAAGAATTGTAGCGATTGGCTCAATAAATTTTTTTAAATCGACTCAGTCCTATTACTTTCCGGACAAACCCTGTACCTCTACTTGGATTACACGTATAAAGCCAACCGGAAGTTTGAAAATTTTGTATTAGGTATATAGGGGTTAGGGAAGTATTGATCCGATTTTATCATTTCCTCCGTATTTCAATAATATATCTCACAGATTGACCAAAATTTTAACAATCGGTAGAAAGTCAGCCAACGGCACTGGGTGTGATTTTGAAAATTTTTAGTCATAAAGTATCATACCTTAAAGACACTATTTGTGTATATGTTTTACACCCATATATTCATTGCAGCTTGATTCGTATATTGGAAAATAAAAAAATATTGTAATTCAAATTATGTTATATGGGAATTAAACGTGTTGTAGGCCGATCTCATTTTCGCACGGTAAAATAGGAAATTCATGATAAGGTTGTACTGAATTTAGTTGAGTAGGTCCTGAGAAATGGAATTGCACCTAAAAGTGAGAGATGTGACACCCTTTTTTCAATATTGACACCGGCTCCTATAAGGTCCTTTCGTACCGTTATCGTGCTTTTAGTAGCTGTCAACATTCTCTTAGCCTTTTTTCAACAATTTTTTCTAATATAAAAAATTAAATATTAAATATTTTAATTTCTTACTAATATAGAAAATTCAATATTTTATTAGATTATTTTATAGTTACAAACATACACTAATAACAAAGAAGTTCTGAAATTTTTGGAAAAAGATATTTTAAACTCGGCCACTGCGACGCCATTTCCGGTGACCACTCGGAAAAAGAGGCTGCGATTTAGAATAGCATCCCCCGATTTCGGGGTTAAAATGGGTATGTACGGATAGAGGAGGTTCTCCAGATCAAGAATATATAAATACTTATATAGTTGCCGCTTTAAATTTAAATTTAAAATGCGTCTTTCTCCGATTTATAATGCATTTTACACTTATATTTTATACTTTTATATCCACTAACACTTCACTAATTCGTTTCTAATCATTTATTTTAAATTAAATAGTTAAAATTTTAAACTTTAGTTAAAATCCATTTATTCATAAAATAAGAAAATGGTTGTAAACAAGCAAAAAATTAGTGTTACCATATTTTTTAATGGAATAAAAATAAGAAAGATTATGACGTCATCACTAAATTCATTATTGTGTGATGAGTAATGTAAAATCTTTCAGAATTCTCATTATCTTGATAAATCCCGGTGTTGGATCGGGCAAAAAGGAGTTCAACGCAAAAACACTGAGCACGCCCAGGTGTTGGTCCGACTGAGGGTTAATTTTTTTAATGCAGAAAGGAATTCTATGCGGATTTATTTGTTTTCTTTATTTATTTTGGTTCTTCTGTGAAATATGTACGTAAGGTAATACTGATTATTAGTTAGAATGCAACCCTTTTATTATTGTGTGAACAAAAATAATTAAACAAAAGTTAAATACTGAAAAAAGTTATTTTTGAACTATATAACATAAAATAAATGATAAGAAATGAATTAGTGAAGTGTTAGTGAATATAAAAGTTACAAATTTAAGTGTAAAACTCATTATAAATCGGAGATTTTAATAGTTGAATTTTTGAACTTTAAATGCAAATATCTCAAAAAAAGAAAATTGGATTTTTGACACACATTTTTGCAAAAAAAAATGAAAATTTCAATGAAAACTTCGCGAACTTTTCTTTTCAAAGAGTTGTAATTGAAAAATAATCATACGTCCAAGTCTGTAAGAATTGTATCTCAAAGACTTGTGTAAGGTTTCATGAAGATCGGTTGAGAAGTTCTCGAGAAATCTTGCCAGCAGACTTCAGAAACACAGTTTCGAAAAAACGCGTTTAAAGACGGTGCACTTAGCTTAGGTAGCCTCGAGCGCACAAGTTCTCAAGGCTGTATCTCTGAATAAGAGATAAAAAGACAATAAAAAAAATTGAGTTATTGTAACCCGTAAACCTATGTATCCTCTTAATAAAGCTTTAATGGTTAGTGAGATACAAGATGTACACTAAACTCGTTAGGACATGCTTTTCAGTTCACAAAATCCTTTCTGCTGTGATCCACTGCATTAAATAACAGTTTTTTATCTTAAATTTCCGCGTTATTGTCGCACTTTATAAATTTTCGATTATATAAGTTGCAAGGACATGGTAGTGATTTCGGTCCAATATCGAACTTCTTGTAGTACCAAGGAACACGTGCACCAAGTTTCATCGAGATATCTCAATTTTTAACCAAGTTACAGCTTGCACGTTCAGACGGACGGACGGGCAGAAAGTTAACCGGAATTCAACACTTTTCGCCATCTAAACCATTTACCGAATATACATAACTCGAGTAGCATTAGGTGTTACAAACAACCGTTAGGTGCACAAAACCATAATTCTCTGCAGCAACATGTGCGAGAGTATAAAATATTGAACTTACCTAACTTACTTAGTAGCTCCCTTTGCCTTTCAAGAACGTGGAACATTAGCATCGTGCTGACGAAGTTGAAACGTTCAAGTTAAATCTAAGTATGTCATAGTTTTGTTACGCTTTTGAAAATATGTATTTCATTAAAAGAATTTTCTCTAACAAGTGAGAAATGAATTTTATTCATACATAACTATATAATTTTTAAAACCAAAATTTCAGTAAATACAAAATTAATTTGTTAATATATATGTTTATTCATTTATTTTTCTCTGACTAAATCAATTGGCTTAAAATGATTTAAAGCATTAACAGTCCAATCTGACACATTGCCGTTAGTAAATTCCTTTTTGAAGCGATAATTGCACACAAACACTTTATCTTGATATTCTGGAAGGGATCTAAAAAGAGAAAAGAAAGGAAAGGTTAAGTATATAGAGTAGGGTGTCCGTTATTTCCCAAATTTATTTTTGAGTCTGCAGCGCTCTCAAAATTTTTAGTAAATGCCCTAAAAAAATATGGGTCTTAATATTGATAATAACCTGTGCCCCAACGACAATTTATTTCCCATTTAAATAACATGGGGTTTTCGTACTTTTTGCAATTAATTTTTTCAAAAAAAATCTAAATAATTTTTTTTGGTCAGTCAGTGATATCTGTGTCAAATTTCACATCAAAAACTTTCAAGTTGGACCTTGAATAACTTTGACCGAAGTGTTTTTTTTTGAAAAATTTCAGAGAAACTTTTTGTACAACCTTCAATTTCCTACAAAAGTAATTCGGTGCTGCAGCAATGTATGTATCAATTGGTTTCGCAAAGAAAAAATTAATTGCAAAAAGTACGAAAACCCTACTTATACCTTAAATCGATATATAAAGAAAAACATACCATTCAAAAGGGCACTTATAAAGCAATTGTTTTAAAATAATAAAACAATATATTATTACATGAAAACTACTTTGTTATATAACATATGCGTTTATTATCAATACTCATTTCGATTTATGGGGATTAAACACGATTTTATATCGCAATTTAATTTATTATAAGAGCTAATTTTTAAGCTATTTTCACTGCACAGTCGGTGTGTTTCTATTGTCTCACTTCTCTTGCTTTTCGTAGCCCCTACGTATGGGATAGACCAAAAATGTATTTACCGTTAGTTTTATTGGCATTTTAAGAAATAGCCTTGATACAAACAGTGGTAAATTTCAAACTTTTTTTTTATTTTTGGCATATGAAATCGACCAGTGTGCCAACCAAACCAATGTTTGATGATACAAATCAAACTTGTTTGGTCCTTCGAACCAGATAAAGAGCTCGGCCAAAATTAAAAAGTCCTGTATTTACAAAACAGGCAATATACAATAAAGTCCTGTTCAAAATGCAGAAATACAAAAATAATTGTAAGACGGGTGTAATGTATATTTCCGCATACATTTCCGGTTTCAATGCGAGCGAAGCCGCGGGAAAAACTAATACGTAATATAAAGGTATTCGAGCTTCAGGTTGACTTTATATCGCATATATGGACTAAGATGTGAGTTAGCTTAATATAATAGAGTGAGCACGTTGTTCTAATAACGGTATAACTAATATCAAGATTTCAAAAATCCAGATGAATTGACTTCTTATATATAAAACTCAAAGAGCATATTAATAATATATTGTAATGCTAAAAATAAATAAAATCGGATACTGCAAATATCTCCAATATATCTATTATAATTTCCGGTTGACATTATACCGTATATCGGCCAATATGTATCAAATCTTAGCAAAATGAATTGAACGTATATTATTGGATATGCTTTACTTTAATATTCTCACAAACGTTACGTCGACAATTTTGATCAGTGTGTAAGGTATACATATGTTCGTAAAATTGTTTGAAAATATGTTGTCGAGTATACCTGAGCAATATTTAAAGTTAATGTAATCATCACAGACCTTTCTCTGCCCACAATATACCCCATACAATGATTTCGAACTTCCAGCTGACTTTAAACCGTTTAGGTTGATTAAAATGTGTGATATTTTAATGAAATTAATAGGACGATTTCTTTTTATTATGTAGTTTAACGATGATTGTGAATGAAGTTGGTCTAGGCCTTGGTCCAAATCTCATACTTCTAATATAATCTTTTAGTTGGAACTTAATATATTAAATTTAGCCTCCTCGGTTGAGTCACATATACCAATATAATTTCTGAAAACAAAAAAAATACATAGGGGGATAAAATCCATCGGAAACGAAAGATAAAATAACAAACATCTGAGGTCGAGCAAAGGATGGAAAGGGGCGTGGGTTGGCCTAGTAAGAGATAAGAATAATTTATCTCGACTAAGAGCCCCCCTATATATATTAAAAGGTCTATATAGACTTTTTTCACACAATATCAGAATTTATGTAAAAAATTTAAACAACAAATTTTTTTTTAATTATGTTTACTATTTCTCCTTATAGGGACCTAATATTGAAAACACCGTAATTTTCAATAAAAAAAATCACAAATCCACCACGCACCTCTCCTTCCTTTTCCCAATCTCAGATCACCTGAAAACTATTTTTCCGTTAATATTTCTTGTTTTATTTAGTAGATAAAATGTTTAGTATGAGGGGAGTTTTGTTGTGGAGCATATGCCATGAAAGTGGCATCAAGAAAATAAGAGTTGTTTATACCATTCAGAATTGAATACAAAAGCATTTCAGAATTTAAAGCACCTATTACGTTATGCATCTCAACTGCATTCTGCTTAAAGTTTTGAAATGCAATACTCGTATTAATCTTAATCCGTCAAAAGAATGTCGTTTAAAGTGTTGGCAAACTTCAATTTTTTTGTAGTACTACGGTTTTTTACTCTGTGCTGTGTGATTGTGTTTATTGCATAAACTTTTGACATTGATTAAGTATACTCAATAACATATAACAAGAAATTTTATGAAAATATATCTTACACGCTGACCGACATTTTCGGCATAAGGTTTTGTAAGTGTGACGAAAATTATTTTATGTAGGATAATATAAAATAACACATTTCCAATATTGTACGTTCAATTAATTTTGCTATGTATTCTTACACATTGACAAATGTAGACGATATAAAGATAACTGCAAGTTTATTAATCTTATATTAGATATATGGGAGAGAGTTGTATTAATAATTTTATCTATATTTGGTTATATTTTATATTATTAGCCTTAAAAGATGTTTTCTGAGTTTTATCAAGGTATCTGACATACCAAAGCAATATATGGATATTAATTATATGGATGGCTATGGCAAGCTTTCATCCGATTTTTTCCAGTTATTGCCATAAAATTCAGTTTTTAGAAAAAATACACTGTTTTTAGAAAACACATGTTCTACCAATTTCATTAAGAAAATTCAACTTTTGGCCGATATATAAAATATAAAGTCAGCCGAAAGTTCCAAAATATTTCTACTACATAGGTATATGCGGGATAAGGAAGTATTGACCTGATTTAATTCATTTTCGGCATATAGATACATGATTATCAGGAAAGGATTCGCTCTGAATTTGAATTTTACGATATACCTCACATATTGACCGATATTTTCGATAAAAAGTCAGCTATTGACTCTGGTGACCACTTTTTCGGTATCTAAGGGCTTGAACCGTTCCGACTCGGTAGTGAACATTTTTGCACTTAATACCGCATACCTTAAAATCACTACTTGTGCAAACTTTTATTCGAATATATTCATTAGTGCTTGATTTATATACAAGAAAGCAACAGAATCAGGTGGAGTTTCAAAGTGGTGTTATATACAGTAGGAGGCGTGGTTGTAGTCCGATTTCACCTAATTTCGCACGATATTTAAAGCTTGATTCGATCGTTGGGCTGACTTCGAAAACGTACTACTGCAAAGTATCGATACGCTATAACTGCAGCATTTATACATCGTCGGTATGCAATGTCATGGAGAATCTAATACATCTATTATATAGTAAATGTATCGCTATAGTTTCAATAACGATATTTAAATCTCATCTAAGGTTAGTTATAATGCTTATTATTTTTATAAACATCTAGAGGAGATTTGCAAAAATCTATAATATGTATGGACTGTATTGTATAATACTAATACATCGTTCTTCAATATTTAATACTAATAATATCGTTCTTGAATACTTGCCCCATATTCCAAGGAATTTCTTCACCGCGGTTTCGCATTTCCGTAAGTCCACGAAGTACGTGAAAAACCATTGTTATTTCAACCCAACGCTTCTGAATTTTTTCTTGCTCTTCGTCAAATATTATACCCACTTGGTATGGGAAAGCGAAGTAAATATCGGTTTTATTAATTTCTAATTGTTTCCTTTGAGCCACAGATAGTTTCTGAATAGTGGGTTTTAGCTCATTGATGGCTTCTTTCGACACGAAGCCGTTTAATGCATCAAATTCTCCATTTAACAGTTTTCTTGAAATAATCTATAAAAATAAAAATAGCTTAAATATAATTGATTTATTGTTATATGTATTTTAAAAACCACTTCTATTACAATAGAAAATTGTAACAAAGAAACATCAAAGAAGACTTTTGTAGTAGGTTATAAATCAATATACAGTGTGCGACAAAACGAAAACACGGAATCCATCTTGTCGATATCTAAATGAATAAAATCACATAGTAGGCATTACAATTAAATGTTTTTAGCAAAATTAAATTAGTAACAAGTAAGGAAGTGCTAAGTTCGGGTGCAACCGAACATTTTATACTATTGCAACTACCTCCAGGAGTGGATAAACTTTTTATAAATTATAAATTTTATATACCAATTAAAATAATAAATAATGAGCAATGATATTTTGATTTATACTTGTATAGGTTTATTAAATTTAAGACTTATCTCATTTGCCAATCCATTCTGTATAATTTTTCTTCAAATTAACAATATTAAGGGATTAATTTTTTGGAAAAATATATTAAATTATTTTGAAAATGTATTTTATTTTTTTAATTTAATACAACCGTCTTAATACTTGCTCTACTAAATTTAAAATTACCGAAATGAAACTGCCGTCGGTATGTAATGGGATGTGTTGCCTCTTCGAAATTTTCATAAAAAAGAAAACTGATCTGTCAAACTGGTGAAGTAACAGTTCATTGCTTTCAATATATGGCATACGAATTAGTATGCCACAGGCAATACGTACAGCAATACAGTTAGTATACAATAAATTTTTTCTGTCGAGATGCCCCGTAACGCTTAGACAGTCGTTCTTTGTCGTTGTAGTAACTGACAGCGATATACAAACGATCGCGATTAGCTGAGAGTGTACTCGAAGACCGTGGAGAGTACCACTTGTGCAAGTACCGAGGCCGTTCGGCCTTCACAAGCGGCATCGCTTTGCACTATGAGCTCTTGAAGAGTTCCAAGAAGATCTGACGTTTTCGCACCAAATTTTTTTTAGCGATGAGGTCCATTTCTGGCTCAATGGGTATGTAAACAATCAAAATTGCCACATTTGGGACAAAGTGCAATTTGAGATTCAAGAGCTGCCTTTTAATTCCCAATAAACAACGATTTGGTGTGGTTTGTGAACCGGTGGAATCATTAGTCCATATTTTTTCAAAAATGATGCCGGTGAGAACGTAACCGTCAATGGCGACCGTTATCGCGCCATGATAACCGACTATTTGATACCTGAAATTGATTCTCATTTGGTTTCAACAAGACGGCGCCACTTCCCACACATCGCATAAATTAATGGAGTTTTTGAGAAAACACTTCGGTGACCGGATAATTCCACGTTTTTGCGCCGGTCGATTGGACCGACTTTTTCCTGTGGGGATATGTAAAGTCTAAAGTCTCTGCGGACAATCCCACTTCGATTCGAGCCTTGGAGAAAAATATCACGCGTATCATTCGCCAAGTATCGGTCAAAATTATAGAATGTGTCATCGAAAATTGGACTCAACGATGATAATAAACATTCTCTATTAAGTTTGAAGTTTCTGTGTTGTTTCGTTAAACAAGTAGGGAACCTCGAAATGGATCACCCTTTATAAGGCATGGAACCAATCCAAAAAAAAACAACAAATATCGTAAGATACAATGGCGATATTGGGCGTTACCATACTTTCTTAATTTTAATTCAAAATTTCGATAAATACACTTTGGTGTTTGCGATATAATTCAAGAATACGCATTTATGACCGAACATAGGTTCGCTGTTTCATTGTGAGAACCGTTTGGTACTAGACGACTTTAAAGCGCATTACTATATTTGGCATTCCTGTCTGATCGTATGGGGAACAAATAAACGATTCGACACTCTACACAATGAATAACGAAGTCCCACCGTAATTACGAACACTTGTATAGCTCGCCTGTCATTACTTTCGCTGGTGGCGGTCAGATAAGTAGCATAATCTGGCGACCACGTCAATTCGACAAAGTGATCGCTGCTGCTATTGCTCGCTTCTCTGGGATCAGGCCCAATTTCCCCAACTGAAGCAGCTGATTAACAAATCAGCGCAACACCTTACACTAGGTCGATCTTAGTGATATCCGCATAAGCGATCTCAATTTGGAGAATCGGTAAATGGCGAACCAGAGCAAGCGGATACAATGGATAGAGTAACTGAAGTTGCAGCCTCTCCCTCGGTGTTAAATTATGGATTACTTTTAAATTCCTGTCGAATCCGAAAAACGAAGATATGAATTGTTAAAGTAATTGGTAGCATTACTAAAACTTAAAGAATTTGTAAAATGAGATTATTGAATAGTTGCAAACAAATTACATTTATCGAAGTTTAAAACTGCATTTGAATTAATTTTTCGTTCATAGTAAAATATGTACAATTTTGTGCATTAACAATTCTTTACAAAAATGACACGAAGTTAATATTACACTATAAATACGTTGAAAATACTTTGAATAAATTTAATAAAGTAGTTAAAATGGAAACATTTTAAGAGAAAAAATAAAGGATAAATAATTTCTTAAAAGATACACAATTTTGGGTGAAATGTGTTTTAAACCTAAATGTCGTGCAGTTGGAACTAACACCATTTGCAATGCTACCACAATGCACACAACTGTGTAAGTGAAATGTATTTAAAACAAGAAACCCGTTAAAATGAGCTGTAGCGAAAATATAATATCCTTCACACTTGCATTATTTATAAAAGGAAATTCTATGGCGATGACTTGGAAAATAACCCCTGCAAAATTTTGTTAAATAAAAATTATGCAACAAAGCCCACCGTCAACAAACTGATTGCACCTTATCAGTGTGGCTTTAGACCTGGCAAATCAACAACCGACCAGATATTCACCTTGCGCCAAATCTTGGAAAAGAGCAGTGAAAAGAGAATCGACAAGCGCCACCTCTTCGTCGATTTCAAAGCTGCTTTCACGAAAAGGAGCTGCCTTTATGCCGCGATGTCTGAATTCGGTATCCCCGCAAAACTATAACAGCTGTGTAAACTATCGTTGAACAACACCAAAAGCTCCGTCAGGATCGGGAAGGACCTCTCCGAGCCGTTCGATACCAAACGAGGTCTCAGACATGGCGACTCCCTTTCGTGTGACTTATTCAACCTACTTTTGCGGAGAAACAAACAGTGTTGACAGTCATAACTTGGAAGTTGTAGATAATTTCGTCTAGCTTGGAACCAGCATTAACAACAACGTCAGTCTTAAAATTCAACGCAGAATATATCTTGCCAACAGGTGCTACTTCGGAGTAAGCAGGCAATTGAGAAGTATAGTCCTCTCTAGACGAACAAAAACAAAACTATATAAGTCACTCATTATTCTTGTCCTGCTATATGGTGCAGAGGCATGAACAATGACAGCATCTGAAAAGTCGACGTTACGACTTAAAAGGCAGGGGCTACGCTGGCTAGGTCATGTCGTCCGAATGGGCGAAACAGTAAAGAAGACCTCCTTTTGGGTCAAATTCGTGCTTGGCGACTTTAACGCCAGGGTGAGCAAAGAAGGTATCTTTGGCACAACGGTCGGTAAATTCAGCCTCCACGAGGAAACATCCCCAAATGGGTTAAGACTGATCGACTTCGCCGGGGTCCGAAATATGGTTATCTATAGTACTAGATTCCAGCATTGAAAAATTCACAAATCTGCCTGGCTGTCTCCGGATCGAAAAGCCACCAACCAGATCTATCATGTTGTGATAGACGGAAGACCCGTCTCCAGTGTTTTAGACGTGCGTACGCTCCAAGGTCCTAACATCGACTCGGACCACTATCTTGATGCAGTCAAGATACGCACCCGCCACTGTGCAACAAAAAACGCACGTCGATAAACACAAGGAAGGTTCGACGTCGAGAAGCTGCAATCCGAACACACAACCGAACGATTTTCTACTCGACTTGCACTCGTGCTCTCAGAGAGCACTCGTCAGCAACTCGGTATAAAGGAACCGTGGGACGACATTTCAAGCTCCTTACGTACAGCAGCAAACGAAATCATTGGTTTTCGGAAAATGCAAAAGAAAAGCTGGTACGATGAGGAGTGCCGTGTCATATTAGAGAGAAAGCAGACTGCCTACCTCGCAACGTTACAATGGACCACTACACCCGCGGATGGTATAGATACCGAGGGTTGAAGACGGAAGCGAGACGCATTTACAGACAAAAAAAGAGACGCCGAAATGAGTTAGTATATTCGAAAACTCTAGTATATTACCCCGAGAGGGGTAATGCTCGAAAATTCTACGAAAGGATGCGCCGACTAACAGAAGGTTTCAAGACCGGAGCATAACCTTATAGAACCCACAAGGGCTATCTAGTGACTGATGCCAAGAGCGTACTAAAATTATGGAGGGAACACTTCTCCAGCCTGGTGAATGCCAGTGAAAGCATAACACCAGGTGATGTCGAACCCGATTCACTATTCGATGACGATGGAGAAGACGTTGCATTGCCCGACCATAAAGAAATACCTGTCTGAAGAACAACGAGCTGTTCAAATACGGCTGCGCCAGCTACCGTGGGATAAGCCTCCTCAACATTGCATATAAGATATAGAGCGAATTGTGTGAAAGATTAAATTCCAATTCCCACGACAGCCGGTTCTACGCACCGGAATTGACTCAGATTTCATCCGACCAAGGGCTGTTTTTTCGGCGATCTAACCCCGTTTGGATCGGTGAGTATTAATTAGTGTTTGTCATCATTGGAGCAATGCCTTGCAGCAGAGTTGCTCCGTATCCTCCTGACTCGTGCTGGCATTGAGTCCAACCCGGGCCCGGAGGAAATTTTCTGCTGCGTTTGCGCAAAAAGGCTCCATCCAAACTCCACCTCGGTCAGGTGTATTACATGCAATGGATGGAGCCATCTTAAGACCCGCTCAGGCCTTAAGACTCACAGGGAGTGGACCACGAGTTACGTGGCCCCATGTTGCCTACGCAATACTGCGACACAAGCCTCTACGGCTGTGCAATCTGCACATAATTCGCGCGCTGCGCCGCCACTCACCCCGAGTGGCCAACATAGGACCTCCACGGTCCTCAGGAGCTCAAAAAGGCAACATAGCTCCTACTCTGACTTGCCACCCCTCCAACCTTCCTGCCGCTCCAATCCTCGTGCGAGAACCAATCAGCAACTCTTGGTTCCTCGCACAGTCTGTTCCGTGTGTCAGACCGTCATACGTCGGAACGTTACATCAGTTAAGTGCAATTCCTGCACTGGCTGGACTTCCCGTCGTGTTCCGGCCTGCGCACCACACATGAGTGGAGTAAATCGTACGTCGTTCCATGCTGCAGGAGTCTGCCCCCGCAACACACAACAGTGGCGTCGCCAGCCAACACCCCAGTGCGACAACCTCCCCTGCGGGTTCAGCAGCTGGAACAAACACCACCTACACGTCACTCCCTTACCCCCAGGATCACCCACGGACACCCGCGACAAACCCGTGTACTTCAATTCAACTGCAACGGACTCCAGAGTAAGATCGAGGAGATAGTTGCACTTATGAATCGGGAAGGCGTATCGATAGCTGCGGTCCAAGAAACCAAACTAAACAGCCGCTCAGATCTTTTGAGTTGTGCAGGTTTCAACGCAATACGTAAAGATCGCGAGCGAGATTATGGTGGCGGCCTAGCCTTCATATCGCACAAGACCGTACAGTATGGTCTAATCGATGAAGACATCGACCGCAGGGATACTAACCTAGAATGACAGGGTATAGCTATCCGGTCAGGCGATGTCGAGCTCGAAATATTTAATATATACATGTGGGACTCGAATTGATATCCGAATTTCATAATTCATTATAATTAACAGATAAGTGGCAACCACTTATTCGAATGTCAAATAGTCGACGACAATTGTGGATTACGTAGAAGTTGTGGGCGGTAAGGCTTAGCGTTCATCATAGCGAGATAAGTATGACGGCCATTCCTGATTGTAACGCGGAGTAGTGTAGTACTTATTTTATTGAGCTAGATCCGATTAAGAAGAGATGCTACTGTTATTGTGCAAGGGAAAGGGCCATTATGCCCACGATTACAAAGTCTCACAACCAGCTAGTGTGGTGAAAAATGAACGTATGTATTAACACAGTAGATGGTGAGAACGGTATAGGGAGAGGTGAGCATATTTTCTGAAGGCTGTGATTAACGAGATCACGTTTAGCGCATTGGTAGATACGGGATGCTTCACGAGTATATTGAGATACGATACGTTTAAGAAACTAGGAGGAATTAGTCTCAAAGAAGAGAAACAACAGCTGTATATAATTGGAAATGGCGAAGTTACAACAATGGGCAACTTTATAGCGGAGATCTCTGTAGAAGGCGTGACAATGAAAGTCAAGTTTGATGTAGTAAGAGTGCAAGATATACCCTACGCGGCAATCTTGGGAAGCAATATACTTAAAGTAGTGGATTTGGTGTTTAGGAAAGGCAGTGTGGAATTTAGGAAACCTAATAAGGGTAGAGAAGTGGGTGATACTGATGCCAATAAGTTGACGGTTAGAAGCAAATGTGTTCAAGGGGGCGATGAAACTGAAATCTCAATGAGTGAGAGTGAGGTTTCTAAGGTATTAAAGTGGGCGATGTAACTGAAATCTCAGTGAGTGAGAGGGCTTCTGCCGAGTAAGTGTGCGAAGATAAGGTTGTTCCGGAAGTGTTAGGGAAAGAAGTTGGAAGGAAATGTAGTCAAGTGGGCGATGAAACTGAAATCTCAGTGAGTGAGAGGGTTTCAGCCGAGCAAGTGCGCGGAGATAAGGTTATTTCAGAAGAGCTGGGGAAGGAGGTCGATATAGAGGAAAAGGACAGGGTATGTCGTGGCAAAGGCTTCAATGATGAGAGTGAATTTAAATTTTTGCGTGAAAAGAAGGTGCAAATGAACGGTAAATCGGATAGGGTAGACTTGTCACATTTAGAAGAATCTGACGCAGCGTTCCTCAAAACGTTGATAAATAAATATCAGCCTCAGAAACCGATGAATGTGCCAGTGTAAATGAAGTTAATTTTCACAGACGGGAGACCGGAGTATCAACGGTCTCATCGAATGTCGTACGAAGATCAAAGGTACATAGATGATCAAGTTAGGGAAATGCCTAAGGATGGGATTATTCTAAATAGCACGTCGGAGTACAAGGACATAGTTGACTATAGATCCGGAACGCGGATGAGACGCGGATGTAGACGCATTAAGTCGCGTATATTGTTTACTGATTGAGGACTCGTTAAAATTTAGATTGAAGCAAGCTTAATTGCAAGACAATTGGATTAGAGCAGTAAGGAAAGCGTTAGAGAATGGACCCTATGAGAACTTTTACATAAGAAATGAGTTAGTATATTACGATCCCATCAAGGAGTTGTTAGTTGTACCTGCGGGCATGGAAGTGGTAGTAGATAGATTAGAGAAACCGACATCGATTTTTGGAAATCCGAGACGGATTGTTACAGTTAGGGGGGCTACCTTTACGGCAAATGCTTTCAAGAATTATTGCAACAAAGAAGGCATAAAACACTTGCTGATTGCAAGGGGAGTTCCTCGTGGACACGGCCAGGTAGAACGAGTGCATCGTATAATTATTCCAATGCTCTCAAAAATGTGTCGGATCACTCCAACTCAGTGGTACCGACAAGTGCCGAAAGTTCAACAAATTACGAATAAAACCTCTCCACGTAGTACGGGGATAGCACCATTCAAAATACTTACAGGTCTGAGTATGCGCATTTCAGATAATCCAGAACTACAAACTATGTTAGACGAAGTAGAGGTTGAAGAGTTAAATACGCAACGCGGTTTAGTGAGACAGGAAGCAACAAGAATAGAACGGGGAATTTTAGATTCAGAATTAATGAATTAGTCGCAATTAAAAGAACGCAGTTCGGGTTGGCATGAGATTGAGACCGAAATATCTCGGACCATACAAAATAGTCGCACAATTACCACACGGAAGATACGAAGTAGGAAAAGTAGGAGGCCATAAAGGACCTAATAAGACCATTGCAGTTGCAGAAAATATGAAGAAGTGGGGTTAGTTATTCGAGATCGAATAACTTGTCAGGACGGCCGATTGTGGGATTCGAATTGAGATCCGAATTTCATAATTCATCATAATTAACAGATAAGTGGCAACCACTTATTAGAATGTCAAATAGTGGATGCCAATTGTGGATTACGTAGAAGTTGTGGGCGATAAGGCTTAGCGTCCATCATAGCGAGATAAGTATGACGGCCATTCCTGATTGTAACGCGGAGTAGTGTAGTACTCATTTTATTGAGCTAGAGATATTCTTGCGAGTAACGCTTAAGCGCCATATTTTTCAGTTTTCCCGTTTAAGCGACTTTTGTGATTTCCATGCTAAATTGTAACGTTGGGCGTAGTAAAACGCTTCGTGTCGATATATGAGGTACTCCGTAGAGTTTAAGGGATTTTCCTTGTTAATTGCAACATCCAGTGTAGCGGATGCGTTGCGAATTTGGTGACTTTTAATTATATTCCTTTTCCTTTATTGTAACGCTGAGCGTAGCGCCGCTCAGTGCTAATTTGGTGACTTTTGGCTAATCTAAATCTAAGTGATACGTTTATATGAATTTTATTGTGAATAAAGCAAATCATACGTAATATAAAAGTGTACTTAATTCCGTAAAATCAGAAATTCTACATAGTTACATGTTGCCCTACAGGATATCACCCGAATATAGGCGCACTACTTCGTGGTGAAAACCGTTTGGCTAGGCGACTTTAATGCGCACCACGATCTTTGGCATTCCTACCTGTCAAATGATCGTAGGGGGATGGAGCTGGCGGAACAGATTGACGATTCGTCATTCTGCACAATGAATGACGAAGCCCCCACCAGAGTTATGAGCACCTGTAAAAGCTCGCCCGATATTACTATTGCTAGTGGTGGTCTGATAAATAGCATAACCTGGCGACGTATGCTAACTCTCGACGGGAGTAAGTTATCTCCCCAAGGTCTCAACCTGTTGTTGTAGCGGCAGAACTCTGTCGGTTCCGGTTACGTAGACCCGACTATCGTGGGAACGGGTCCTCAACCTGTCGCTGACCACTCTTCAAATAACCGATGTGTGGAAAGTCCGAAGAGTGGTCTCACTACTAAAACCTGGGAAACCCGTCAACAAAGGGGAGTCTTATCGACCGATAACTCTCCTCTCCCCACTAGTGAAGACACTCGATTCCTTGCAACTCCCGACCTTCACTCAACACCTCAGCCTAGCCAGCCACCAGCACGGGTTCCGAAAACTGCACATTACCACCACAACACTTAGCGTCATAAACGCACAGAAGTTCGTGGCCTCAACCAGAAACCACCCTGTGAGAGAACGATCCCCGTAGTTTAAAGCCTTTGACACAGTCAACCCCACAACATCAAGAAAATTACGCTTCCTCCAGGACTGAAGGGTTGAACCATGAACTACCTGAGCGATCGACAATCATCAGTACTATTTCGAGGTGAAACATCCAAACTAAGAAGAATTAAACAGGGGGTTCCGCAGGGTGGTGTCCTCTCTCCGCTACTGTTTAACTTCTACATCTCGAAACTCCCACAGCCACCAGAGGGGGTTTCCATAACCTTGTACGCAGATGATTGCACGATATTGACTTCGGGCAATGGAATCGAAGGCATGTGTCCGAAAGTAAATAGCTACCCCTCCGACCTTTCTCGTCTCCTCACTGTACGGATCCTCACACTTTCCCCCACCAGATCCACAGCGACCATATTTACGAACTGGACGAAGAAGTATAGACTTGAACTTAATATTGAAGTCGATGACGTCAAAATTCCGACTGTCAATAACCCTAAGATTTCAGGTGTAACCTTCGATAGTCTATGCTCCTTCACTCCCCACACGACCACGATTATCGCCAAGGTACAGAGCCGCAACAAAATCCCCAAGTCGCTAGCCGGCAGCACATGGGGAAAAGACAAAGAAACGTTGTTGGCAACAGACAATTCAATCGGCCGGCCGGTCCTCAACTACGGAACACCTATATGGTCGCCTGGATGCGGTGGTACGCAGATGAGGAAACTGCAGACCTGCGAAAATACTGCACTCCGGACCACGACGGGATGCCTTTTGATGGCTCCTATCGAACACCTACACAGTGAGACGCCTATGCTCCCAGATTGATAACATAATATGGTTGACTCTTAGGTTGGTTCATATAAAGGGAAAAAATTACAAATGTTAATTCCAGAAATCAGATTCAAATATACATAGCACGTTATCAATACAAGTTGTCAGGTTGTAGGACGAATTTTAAAATGGGCTTATAAATCTCAAAAGTACCATCTAGATCACCTGAAGAGCTTGCTTAGCACCATATACGAAGTCCTTAATGGTAAATTCTCTGTCAAAATAAGGGCGGATTATAAATTGTATTAATATCCAATTTCTCAAAGTATTGATTGTTGAAGGCCACAACGTTTCAGGAAAGTCCATTAAACGAGGCAAACTTCGTGATCCATCCAAATGAAAATTACTGTGGTCCGGGTTGGGAACATTGGAGGAGCTACGATGATTAGGCAATAACAATTTGTAATTGCATAATTCCTAAAAGAAGATATGAAATTTTGATCCAACTAGAAATATTTAAAAAAAAATACTTTTGTTTTGAATGAGGTCACTAATGTACGACGAAAATTTATAACGCGCAACATAATATTAAAAACACTTCTCACTCCTATAATTTATTTACAAAACTCAGGGTTATTGTCATCGCGCTAAATAATATCGATATGTTTGCGAATATATTTAACTTGCGGGGCATCTCGGCATGATAAAGTTTATGGTATACTAACTGTATTGCCTTGCCTATTGCCTGTGGAGACTCTATACTGCTTATGCAAAGCAATATATGGAATACTAATTAGTATACCGTCCCAGGATTTCAAGGATAAAATGGATATGGTCGGATAGAGGAGATTCTCCTGATCACGAATATATCTGGTTATAGCCGCAGGAAGATTATAGTTTTCGAGATATTCGCGTTTAAAGTTTAAAATTTGCAATATTTTAATTACATATTTTCGATATATAAAATTAATTTTGCACTTATATTCTTCACTTTTATATCCACTAGCACTTCACTAATTCATTTGTACACATTTATTTTGGCACAATTCCGATTTCTTTGGCGCAGCGATTTGAAGGTATTGTTGAAAAGAGGAAGTCCTCCTGATTAAGAAATATACAGGGTTATAGGTACCGCAAACGCTTAGTTTACGAGATATTCGACCTTAAAGTTCAAAAATTCCCAAAATTCGAACATTTCAACAAGCAATTTTATAACATTAAACACACTTTACTCACATGTTTCACTTCAAATTAATCAAATTAAACTATAAACTTTTAAATAAATCCACATTTTACACTTTTAACAGTTTACTCGAAAGTACTTCAGTCACCCCGCTCGACCAGGGTTATTTTTTTAAAGCGCGGCCGAAGGCCGCCAACGCAGAAAGGAGTACTACGATGAGTATGCTAAGTGATTTTCAAATTAGTAAATTTAGTTAAAGTGTAGCAAAATAAAAGTGAAATGTGAACTTATTTCAATGTTTAGAGTGTATATTTAAATATACAGAGTGAAAAACGTGAAAAAATTTAGTGAAACATTGAGAAATACCATGTGTTATTAGTGCAAATTTTTGAACTCTTAATCGTGAATATTTTAAAAAATAAAAGTTATTTTTATCTTATTTTTAGATATTTCTTCTCTGGAGAAGCTCCCCTATCCGCACATACCCCATTTATACGGAAATTCGGTTTTTTTTACCCCTCCGCTTAAGTATTAGGAATGGTGCCTTTGTTTTATATAATATAGTGCAAAAATAGCTTCTAATATACATTTAAATTATTGCTGAATTATGATTATTTAAGAATAACAAATGAATTATAAATTGTCAAATAATCAGTGTTACCTTATCGACACTATAATTGTTTACAACGATTTTCTTATTTTATGAGTAAATGGATTTTAACTAAAGTTTGATATGGAATTAAAGTTATTTTTGCACTATTTAATATAAAATAAATGACTAGAAACGAATTAGTTGAGTGTTATTAAAGTTTCGGTTGCCGTGATTGACTGGGTTATAAACCTTTATATATGTCTAGACGTGTATTATATTTAGCATGTTTCCTAAATGTGAATTTATCGAATTCTTCACTAAGCAGGGTTTCTATTTCCGCTTCCATTTCTTTCTTTCTTTTACGAAATTTGTCGAGAGTAAGTCGACATGAGGTATGTGTCAAATATATTTGTAAAATATTTCGGTTTTTAAAATATTCAAATATTATTAATTATCATTATTTAAATTTTTCAGTTCACTAAAGTTGCAAAAAAGGCTTGCAGCCTCTGTCATGCGATGTGGCAAAAAAAAGGTTTGGCTGGACCCTAATGAAATCAACGAAATTGCTAACACTAATTCCCGTAAGTATAGAATCACATTAAATATAAAATTAAGTAAATGTATGGTATCATAATTTAGGTCAAAATATCCGGAAACTAATCAAGGATGGTTTGATTATTAAAAAGCCCGTTGTCGTGCATTCACGATACCGCGTACGTAAGAACACAGAAGCTCGCCGTAAGGGCAGACATTGCGGATTCGGTAAACGTAAGGGTACTGCAAATGCTAGAATGCCAACCAAATTTTTGTGGATGCAGCGTCAACGTGTATTGAGACGTTTACTTAAAAAATATAGAGACAACAAGAAAATAGATCGCCATTTATATCATGATTTGTATATGAAGTGCAAAGGTAATGTCTTTAAAAACAAACGTGTCTTAATGGAATACATTCACAAGAAGAAGGCTGAGAAACAACGTAGCAAAATGCTTGCAGATCAAGCAGAGGCTAGAAGGCATAAAGTACGTGAAGCAAGAAAACGCCGTGAGGAAAGAATTGCAGCCAAAAAGCAAGAACTTTCCAAGTTGCACGCTAAGGAAGATGAAGTAGCTGCACAAACTGCAACAACTGGACCAAAAAAATAATAAATATGTATGCTGAAACAGTGTATAATTAAATATTTCAATTAAATAATTTGGTCTTTTGCAATTTTTTGTAAATTGTTTTCGTGTCGAATTTCGTCATCCGTCGCAATATAAATTTCTAAAATTGGATACAAATTGAAGATTTGGAATTATACCGATGTATTAAATTATCATAAAATTTTATGTGAAAACTCTAGACTTTTGAAGAACTGTAAGGATTAGATTAGTTAATATGAACTTCTAGCCATGGGTTAATAACTAGTTTATACACAGACATTTGGCGGCAATGTTCAAACTTTAGTTGTGAAATCACAATCTTTTGTGCGTTAAATATATTTAAAGATGATTCATATTGGTAATTCTAAATCTGAAACAACAATATACTGCATACAACAGAGCAGGATGACAAGTAGAATTTCGGATGCCGTTGATCTGTTCGTACAAGCTATAACTAAAGTAAAATTTTAAATACCATAATGAAACATTAAAATAAAAAGTGCTCTCAAATAAAAAAATATAGCAATGTGAACATAACACAAAAGAGGCTCATGTTAGTTATATACTTTGTACATATGGGGTATTCCATACCAAATCGACCACTTTTGAACCCGACCCCTTTAGATTTTGCTGAAACTTATCCATCCTTTTCTACCCTTTGGAAAACATTTTTGAGAATTTTTTCAAAATTTTTTGTCCAACTTCAAAAAAAGTTATGAATTTTTCCAAAAAAAAAAGTCTTATTTTCAAATAGCCATACCTCTTGTAGGAATTGACTTTTGGGGACCTTTTTTTTAAATTTTTGTTTTTTAATGAACTTTTTGAAAAAATACACAAAAAAAATTTAACACCATCAATTATATAAAATAATCGGTTTTTTTTAAGTAAAATCGTCATTTTTTGGAAGTTCGCCATTTTTTGTTTTTTTTTTCTCCTCAAAAAAAACTTAATTAATTTGACAACTATCTCTGCTAATCCCGGAGTGGCCGATTTCTTTTTATATTTTTTCTTATTTGTTTAAAAAAAATAGTAAAATAAAAAAAATATAAAAAAATCGGCTCACTCCGGGATTAGCAGGGATAGTTGTCAAATTAATTGAAGTTTTTTTTTGAGGAAAAACAAAAATGGCGAACTTTCAAAAAATGGCGAACTTTCAAAAAATGGCGAACTTCCAAAAAATGACGATTTTACTAAAAAAAAACCTATTATTTTCTATAATTGATCGTGTTAAATTTTTTTCGTGTATTTTTTCGAAAAGTTCATTCAAAAACAAAAATTTAAAAACAAGGTCCCCAAAAGTCAATTTCTACAAATGTTATGGCTATTTGAAAAATAAGCCGTTTTTTTAAAAACTTATAACTTTTTTTGAAGTTGGACAAAAAATTTTGAAAAAATTCTCAAAAATGTTTTTCAAAGGGTAGAAAAGGATGGATAAGATTCAGCAAAATCTAAAGGGGTCGGGTTCAAAAGTGGTCGATTTGGTATGGAATACCCCATATGTATGTACTTAATATAAAAATTTAAAAATTCGAATTAGCTTTATACATTGAACAGTAGGTCCTTAACTACGTCGCACCAACATGGTCGCAGCTTCGTTCTGGAATCTGTAGTAGGTTAAACTCTTTATTCAGAATAGACCCTGACTTATGAAATATATGTCCAGCGTGCAGTGAGTCCTCTCTTGACACTAGTCACCACTTTGCATGCCCTGCTAACCCTACTAATATGATCACCTTCCCCCTTTGGTCCGACCCCGTCGAAACAGCAAGTTACCTGGGCCCACCCATGACGTCGATAACAATTTGTCCAATCCTTAGCATCATAATGGTGATTAGGTACCCGTTACAACAACAACAATCAGTATGTACACCGTTCCAACAACTGTCGAGTGTAAGTAACCTGAACCAACTTTTATTCTTATCTGACCGAGGACTGTCAACTCGGCACCATGATTCGAAATTAGTTCAGGAATTCTTTCTACCGCTACAACAACAACATCAGTATATACAATTCGCACGACAGTCGGAATAGACCTGGATTTTTATCCATCCAAAGACTGTCAACTCGACAGATTTCTACCGCAACAAAAAAAAAACAATAATTTTTTAGCTAAATTAAGTGAACGTTGAATATATTATATTTAAATTACGAAAATATTTGACACGAGCCCGCGAATTACATTAGCTCCTACTATATACTGAATATATCTGTCGGTTAAGATCTAGTTAACTTTGCCGAAATAGTCTTGGCTAAGTTAACCAAGATCACTGTAGATTTTTTTTTGCTTAAACTATGCTCTACAGTCAAAAAAAAAGGTTTCAAATGGATTTGTAGCAAGGAAATTTTTTGCAAACGACTCTAAGCGTAAATAGCAAGTCCAACTGAAACTTTAAACGAATGTTTTTCAAAACTATTTTTTCCAATTGGCAAGGCTAATAACACAGGAACATTTTTGGGATTATTGTCTGGGGGGTGAGAAATTCCAAGTCAGGGTGATGGTACTAGGTCAGTATAGTAAAACCCTCGAAAGGGTTTGGCGTTCGTATTTGTCAGTTTTTTTTTATGACCTTTTAAATTTTTTCCTTATCTTGATGTTTTTTCGCTTAGTTGTGAACGAAATTGGGTTCCAAATATAGTGTGTAAAAGCTGCTACAACCGTCTAATGGATTGGAAAAATAGAAGACGTGAAAGTATGCCATTCGGTATCCCAATGACTTGGACTAATCCTGGCGAAGGTCACAATCCATTGAATTGCTATGCATGTGCGAATAAAGGAGCCGCAAAAAGGATAAGAAAATCGTATAATTACGTTGGTGTTGCAAGTGCCGCAACACCATTGCCTCATTCGGACCACATTCCTTTGCCAAAAGCATATGAGCCATCAGTATCCAATGAGCCAATTTAAATAAATGAAAATGAGTTTGATTCAATTGTTTCCAAGTTGGAATTAACACAGCATAAATCGGAAGAGCTGGCTTCCATTTTGAAATCAAACAATTTGTTGGCACCCGGTGTGAAAGTCACAGCTTATCGAAGAATTTTAACTTATTTTTAAACAACAAAATTTCTGATTTTTTTGGTGAAAAATCAGTATTTTGAGTTCCGAGCGTTGCAACGCGTTGTAAAAACTCGACAGCGTTACCTGAGGAAACTAATCAAATCAATTTGGTTTTTTAATTTCAAATGATCCAGTCATGAGTTATGCGGTTCACCGCAAATCAATTTTTTTTTGGAAGGTCTACGAAGATTCTCTGTCACCGGCTCATTTTTTAATATTTTTCTATGAAACTTTCACAGAATAGTTTTTAAATATCATATAATTACGCTATAATTATACAAATAAATAAATATTGATAGTATCTTAAAAAAAAAAATTATTGAAAATATGCTTTTTTTCGCTCGAATTAACCCTACTGCCCCCTTAAAAAAATGTACTAATGAGAACTTAGTGGTTCTGTAACTGACAATTATAATACATATATAAATTTTGAATGAATCATCAATGAATTATCAGGCATTTTAGGGATATAACAAAATGCTAAGCAAAGTGCAAAAGAATTGGGTACTAAAGATAGTTTTGCACGATGGCATGGCGCTGACTTATCCTAGAAGATTAGGCGATCCGTATAAGGATAATGTTCTTCAATTGCGGGTGCTAAAAACATGGTTACTAATGTTACATGTTTTTGTGCATTCATTATTCCATCAACAACGTGTAAAGGTCACAAAACATGGTAATGAAACCCTGTACCTCTCACTACTTGGAAGGGGGCACGTAAAGCAACTTTGTGAATTTAGCAAATTAAGTTTGCTTTCGCCAAAACACTTAATCTGTTACCAATAATATTCATCCCAATTTGGATACCTTTAAGTCCAATAGTCGTGCAGTCTTAATTTATTGCGTTAATAGTGGTCTTTTGCATCTTCCATATAAACGCACTCTAAGCCGTCGGCGTATGGTTTTGACATTTAAAGTGGTCGCTTAAACTTATCCGTCGCAGTAAGATGTCTATTCTCTCAGTTGACTGAGTTTGACATCACTAATCTTTTTTTTTTGTAAAAGACAAACAATTGTTGAATGGCTACAACCAATTCTGGCTGCTATTTCCGGAGATCACTTTCTTCATCTTATGCCAATATGCGAATTATTTGGTTACGCATTAATTTCTTCTGATCATTTGACATTTCACGCAACTTTTCAAATAGTCAACCAAAACACCACTATAACTGAACCGTGTTTAACCCAATTTCATAAAAAATAATTAATTAGTGGCAATTAAATCGAGTACATTTTTTTTTTAAATTTACTGTTATACAGCTGAAGATAGTCTATAAAAGCGGTGAAACATTTTTATTGGCCACTTTGTATATATGTATAGCTCCGTATCTATCTCGAATAGTTTTAAATGATACAAAGAGTATAATAAAATGAAACAAAATTAAATTTTGTTTTTTCTTATTTTGCAAATTTCTTACCCAGCCGTATATCTTAATTCTAATTAAAACAATTTTTTTGCCAAACAAGAAATTTTATTTTTCTTATCCCGTGTTTTAATAATACATTAAAGATACATCTTATAGGTTAGAAGAAGAATCAATTGCTGCTTCCGACACAGTGTCTGAATTTGGCTTATTCATTTGTCGTACGCGTAACAAAACATTCATCAGATCTAAAATATCCGAGTCCTTTAAACTAATGCAACTTAATATTGTTTGTACAACTTTTAGGCGCTCAGCATCTTGTTTACAATATTTAAGAATATCTGGGAGTTGTGAAAAAATATTTGTCCGACAAGAAGTATTTATTTTTGATTTTTCACACACATATTCTATAACTGAAGGTAAATTCAGTCTATCACATACGACCGAAGCAAGATTTTCTCGTATTGCATGATCTAAGAAATCTTTCGAATGATTTTCCGAAAGTGCCTCAAGAATGGTCTCCTTTATTTTCGAATCTTCGCTCATTCCCCTCGATATCAATTTGGCTATTGTGTCATAGTACTTCAACTTAGAATCTTTGTTACAATCAAAATATTTTTGCAATACTTCTTCAAAAGAATGCTTTTCGATTACGATTTCAAGTAAGTTGTTGGTGATCGCTAACTCTGATCTACCTTTCGATGTTTTATGATGACCACTGTTCGAAGGAAATTCTGGAACAAATTTTATAATGGCCTCGTTTTCTTCCGTGGAATGATCCATACCACATACATTGTCATCATCAAACTCTTCGGTGCTAATACCAGTATTTGTCGATTGTCCTGGTGATTTGTTTGATTGTTGGATTGTAAATTTTTCAATCTCTATAATGCTATCTAATTTACTTCTTCGTTTAAGCGAATATTTATTTTCCATACACTTTTCCACATTTGGTTGTAATTTATCCATATTCAGACATCTAAAACGATTTTTCTTTGGATTATTTTTATCGCAAAAACAAATGAATTACACAAACTTACCGTTTAGGTTTGGTTTTGTTCTCATCATTATGTTTTATATATTCCTTCGTAACTGACACCGGCGGATCATGAAAACTAACCCTCTTCTTTTTAAAAGCTGGGGATTCAAATGTGTTATCTTCGAGGCTTTCCCTACGAATATTTCTCTTCAAAATACTTGTTGAAGGGCTAGCGGATGGAGAAGGAAGTCTTTTAGTGAATGTTAAAATATCTTTGTTATTGAGTGGTGTTGCTGTATTCTCGACGCCAACCATTTCCGTATCCGAAACTGTACGATCTATGCTGTCAGTTTTACCCACAAATAATCTGGGCATGGGTGTTTGTGGTGATTGTACATCGATTTTTCTATTGCGTATCATGTTTATTAATTGTGCACCTCTTCCTGTGAGGTGTGCTGGTGGTTTAGGTCGTAACTTAGGACTGGTGTTATTATTTGTTAGTTTGCGATCAGGTGGTGATAACTAAATAAGAAAATATGCATATTAACTATAACGAAATTAAATGAACGTTATACGAATTTTATCAACATACTAAGAGAGAGTTTTTTGTTAATGTTTTTTTAGGTGAAATTTCCTTAATTGTGTCCGCTCCATAACAAGGATTTGTCACTTCGGTAAAAAGTCCCTCTACGGCGTCCATACGGTGATCTTGCTCCGCATCTCCTGATTGAATTTTTGATGTATCCCCGAGTAAATTTTTTGGAGATTGTGCGCGACTCGCTTTTTAATAAAAGATGAATTAAAAATTTAGTTCATAAAAACGTCATAAAATTAGTATATACAAGTATATAGTTTTTTTCTGTGATTGCTATTTGAGATAATGAAAGAAATTAAAAAAAGGAAAACCGCTAACTTCGATATGCAGCCGATATGAACAATTTCTCCAAAGAGTTTAATTTTGCTTTGGACAATAATAAATGCCAAATTCCGGGAAGATATCTTGTCAAATAAGAAAATTTTCCCTACAAAGCCAGTTTTTATGACAGCTATATGCTATATTGGTCCGTTATCGGAGGTTCCGACAAATAAGCAGCATCTCGGGAGAAATGGGCGTCTGCAAAAGGTGTTACAAACTTCGTGGCAAACTTAATATACCCCGTTCAGGGTATAATTACAAAGAAGTGTTAAACTACGAAAGCAATCGTAAGAAAATATTTAGTTAATAAGGTTAGTATAGAAGAACTATATATAATTTGCTTTATACTTACTTGATTCATGATTTATTATATTCGACACTTTTGGATTCGCATTTTTTATTGTCAAAACTTCCACGCCGACTTCGCTGACCTGAAATAATGGAACGTATTATTTACCCATATTACTGATCAATATATTTAGGGTTTTCACAAGTCTCATAAAGTTATAAGTTATAACGATTCGAAAAAATAGCAATGAGAATTGTAAATGTGTAAACTCGTTTTCATACAAAAATCCAACAACAATTTTTTAAACAAGTGTAAAAATATATAATTTTACGATTTTGCGATACTTTACGACGGGTTGTGAGTGCCCCAATTGTTTTCGTGACAACCTGATTTATAAACTCGTACCTTAAAAATATGATAATAATAATGCAATTTTGAAGGGTATTTAAAGACAACTTTATAAATTGGCTCAAAGACAATTTTTATAAAAATTGGTCTGCGGAAAAAAAATACAGTCGACACTCACTGATTAGAATCACTTTGCAAGGTAATTCTTATTTATTAAAGTTTAATTGTATATGTATCAGATTTTTTTTTTTATTTTTTTATTTAAGTTGGTATTCTGGTATAGAAATTTAAAAAAATCGTTATTATTTTTATATTTTCAAATTTTAACTATTCAAGAATATGTGTAAAAGAGGATTTTTCAAAATTCAAATTATTTTCGGAGATATTGACATTTTTCTGACTCGGCGTCCAAACTGGTTCGGCCGGAACTAATCGAATAAGAGACATTACGCGAAACTTTAAACGCGTTTTTCTCAAAACTGACTTTCTCGGAACGATATCGACGATTTCTCAGGTTCTACTGGACCGATTTACTTGAAATTTTTATAGAGTCTCCTTTATAGGCTTGCCTATGGTTGGAACTAGCCCCATCCCCAAATTTTTATTTTTATTATTTTTAAAAAATTCGAAATAGTCAGAAAAAGTGATCCAAAAAAACTTTTTTTTCAGACAGTCGCCATTGTGTGAAAAAAATTTTTTTCCACTTTTCCGTACTTCCGGCCATTGCGACATTATTCTAGATTAATAATGTTCTTTTTTTTTTGGTTTCAGATAACTAGGAGGGTTGAAATCATGGGTATGGTCACGTGGAAATTTTTAGAGACCCCCCACTTCGTCAGCTCATAATTTTTAAAATTTTTTAGTTTTTAATTTTTTTCTGTACTCTTCTAAAAATAACAAATAAGTAATAAAAAAAATGGTTAGTAAAAATATTAATTGCCTTTTTTTTACGACACTTTAAAAATTGCCTGAAATTCATGCTTCTAGACCAGAATACCCCCCCTTAATTATTAAACTGTGTACTTTTATTCACTGTTAACAAAAAATAGAAAATAGAATCGAAAAATCCAACACAATACATAAAACATGATGAAGTTCAATTAAACGTACTTATAAGTATGCTTGTACATAGACATTAAATCAAAAGCACGTGAAATACAATAAAACATAAACATGAACTCCAATTACCCTGAAAAAAAATTATTTCTATTAAAACTCAGTAAAAATTTATAACTTACGATAATTTTCAAAGCTAAGATATAAATTACGAGTATTAAATAGAAGGCTCAATCTCTAATTTTAACACTAATTTTTACTTGACATATCAGTTACAGTCAGTTACATACATATGTATTTTTTATTTTAAATCGGAAACATCAATATCGAAGAACCAGGAGATAACTAACGTGCTTAGTAGAGAATAATTCACTATGATTGCTCCCTAATTTCCGGAAATTCTAATTTCTGACGGCTCTAATTTGTGAGCGTCGACTGTATTGGGTTAAAAGTAATGTGTATAGACCTGGGTCAGAGATTTTTTTTATATATTCCTTACAATAAGTGGACTTGAATAACGGTGTTCTTGTTGGAAAAGTTGCTATCGGAAATTTTAAACGTAATAAGAAATTTTCGAAAACCTCAACAAAAAAAAATATTATGATATAAAGTATAAGATAAAACATGCATTATAATTTGAACAAGGGAGGACCAAATTCGGTGCAAACGTATACTCTAACAAATTGTTAGAATTACCATACAGACGTGGAAAAATACAGTAGTTCACACATTATTGCTTAGGAAAAAATCAATAAAACCATGCAAAAAAAAAATAAAAAATTATGTTGTTAAAATTATCCATATATTTTTTAATCAATTTATGTAGTTTAATATTTCAATTTTGTTTTCGAAAATGTTTTGCGTTTAGCTAAAAAGTGAAAGTTAATATTCGGCACACTGTGTTTTTCACAGAATGATATTGTCAAGGCTATTTGTGATATTAAGCCTTCTTTCAAATTGGATCTGGATGGGTTGCCGCCTCTACTTATAAAAAATTGTCAATCAACATGGGTTTTGTCTCTGGGCGCTCCAAAATGTAAAATTTAGCGGTTTTAGCGATTATTGCATGTCTGCATTCTCCGCTGGATTTCAGGTAGATTGTGTTTACACATATTTCTCTAAAGCCTTTGGTAAGGTTTCACACAAAATTCCAATTAAAAAATTATCATCTTTAGGTTTTCACTCTGTTATGCAGTGGATTAAGTCATATTTGCACAATGGACGATGTGTTGTTAGTGTCGACGGAGTGTCTTCCGATTCATTCATTGCGTCTTCGGGAGTGCCACAAGGAAGCGTTTTGAGTCCACTTCTCTTTGTGCTGTTTATCAATGACATTCCCTGTTGCTTCTTTTTTCCTATATGCAGACGACTTAAAAATTTTCGCAATGATCAAAAACTCTGAAGATGTATTTAAACTTCAATGTGATAGTTTTTATGATTGGTGCCTGAAATCGAAGCTTTTTCTGAATCTAGATAAATGTTCTCAGATCTCGTATGGGATGGGACGTAGCATCTTACCTTCAAGTTACAATATTTCTAATTATGTCCTAAAATGCGTAGCTGAAATCAAAGACCTTGATACTAGATTTTCTTCCATTAATCATATCAAATATGTCACTGTGCTTGGCTTTGACCGTCGAAATGCTTCCAATTTTTCCGGCTTAATAGATCTTTCTTAAATTTGCACTCCGCCCCTTCTAGTTTATTGCTTTTCGCATCTTAAATTACTGGAAAATCTACGGTCCGTTCTCTGCCTTTCATTTGTTTTCAATGTAATTAATGGAGGTATTAACTGTCCCTATTTATTAGGGCAAATTAATTTCAATACTAGCGTGCTATGCGTGAGTTTAACTCGATTTTCAAGAAAGTTCTTCCTGATTTTTCTCACTCTAGGGTTTCCTTCATTAATACCCTTAATTGTTTTGTGTAATTGTAATTTAATTATTTTAGAATTCTAATTTAAGGGAGGAGCCTGCTTTAGAAGCTTCAAAAAAAAAGCTTTTTTTTGCTTAAATCTCTTTAAAAATATCTAAGAATATGTCCCTAAAGTTATAGATGGGAATTCGAAATATTTTCGAAGCTAGAAGATAAATAGTGACCGAGCGTCTAGCAGATATATTAGCGCTTGGGCAGAAAGCGAAAACTTTAACGCGCGATTATTCATTATTATTCATTTTTACGATTGTCCTTAATTGGCGGGCAGGATAGAAAAAAAGCTAAACGTCGTATGGAATTGTGGCAAAGTTTATTATCTTTGGCATTAAATTATCTTCTAGATAAGCTAAAAACAACTAAGAAAAGTCAAGTTTGAACATATTTTTAAACAACATAAAGTAAATTTTTTTTTTTGCTCAAAAACCACTTTTTTTGAAATTTTAAAAAATTTGTAAAATTGTGCACTTTTTTTTTGATTTTTTTAGTTTAACTAGAAGATAAATTATTAAAAAATATGAATCTCTTTGAATTTTCGAAATAATAATACCGCTCGACGTTCGGAGCGCTCGGAGTGCACACCTCAAACTTTAAACGTGTTTTTCTCAAAACACACTTTTTTAAACTGGCGGACATGATTCCTGTCGAACTACTCAACCGATTTCCTTAATTTTTATTTTAAATGTTCACAAAATCCTCCCTATCGTGGCTATCGTCCCTACTAGATTCATAATTTTTTATAATTTGTTGACAATTTTATCAAAAAATGTATGTAAAAAACATGGGGAAAAATTAAAAAAAAAAACGTAATTATTATTATTATTTATCAACATTTTTTTATCATTCTAGTAGGTACGATAACCTTTCACGTACTTTTTAAGAATAAATTGGGTTTTTGTGTTTCAGATGATTCAAACATGAGAAATCATGTCCGCCAGTGAAAAAACGCATCTCCTTCACCCAGCCATTTCTCCGACAGATGTCATCAAAAAATTAAGAAAAAAAATTGTTTTTTATACACTCCACGATATACCTCATGATATGTGGAAAAAATTCTATTGTAGAATAAAAAATTTCTATGAAAAAAAGTAAAAAAAAAAAACAGGCCAAATTACCCTACTGACCCTTTAAAGAGTTCAATTAATTTAACGCCAAAAATTAATGACAAACCCTTTTTTTAGTAATAACCTCGTGGTATACGTTTGAAAATAAAAAAATCGATTATTTTAACAAATCTTATTTTTATATATCGTCACCTAAAATGCAAAATAACGTATCATCAAAAAATTCAAAATTGAGTTTTTTACTGATTACGATTCACCACATCATATTACATACATGTGTCACAAATTTTAAGCTTCTGCAATCAGAAATATCCAAACTACATTAAAAATTCAAAAAAACGTATCATCAAGTGCTTGATTTCGTTAAACAAAATAACGTATCATCACTCATGTAAGTATGTAAATATAAGAGAATATTGTTTTTTTTTATAGCGAAGTTAGCCTTGATTTATTGTTTAGGTTTATTTTTAGTTGTTTTGTTCAATGTGCTTGGTCGAACGTAGACTATTACATATACAAGGTGCGTTCCAAAGTAAACAGGATTTTAAAAAAAACAGAACAAATGGTTATTTTCGGAAAACCCAATTTATTTTATTCAAAATAGTCTCCTTCTGCTTCAATACAGCTTTTGCACATATCAGGTGCATACGGGGAGTGGTTAATGGTTAAAATGTGATTTTTGGTAATAACTTAAGACACCTACTATGAAGTTTGCTTTATTTTTTCTTTATATTTTGTCTAAAATATACTTATAGTTTCATTTTAATTTTTAATTTGAAAATTTTGTTTCAATATCTCAAGTGGTTTTCTTTTTATACTGCTTTTTTCTTCTCCTGTAAACCTATGAAAAACTATGTTACGTTATTTTGCATTTCAGGTGACGATATGTACATATATTACTTTTAACACTTTAATTAGCATATTCTTATATCGACAGACGTTTTCTCTGATTGCAACAGTCCGGCAGACGGTAACATATTACTTACGGTGGAAGTACATATACATATGTAACTACGGCCATTAATAGGTTTAATGTACATAAATCCCAAACCACTTTAGCGAAATCAACCAAACTTTATCAGAACCAATATGGTTACCATTCCCTGTCCGAAATTGTAAAAATGGTTGTAATCGGATTATAAGCCCGCCCACTCTCCAATAACGGTTATGTTGAAAACTACTTAAAGTGCTATACCTCAATAAATTAAATTTTTAACACAAAATTATATAAAAAGAGCGTTATTAAAATTGGACAGTGGGCGAAGCACTGCCCATATTTTGGTGAAAATCTATATCTCGGGACCTTACCCAACCAACTTCAACCAAATTCAGTGTATGACATTCCCGTGATATTCTTATGTAACAGTGCGGAAACGGAAATTTTTTGTGATTCAACATTTTTCTTTAACAAAGTAAAAGAAATAGACTTTTTTCATTTATTCGAAAAGGCAGGAATGCCAAAGATCGTGGTGACCGTTAAAGTCGCCTAGTACCAAATATATATCCTGTAGGGCAACATGTAACTGGGGGGATGTATATATTAAATATTTAGAGCTCGACATCGCCTGACCGGATAGCTATACCCTGACATTCTAGGGTAGTATCCCTGCGGTCGATGTCTTCATCGATTAGACGAGACTGCACGGTGTTGTGCAATATGAAGGCTAGGCCACCACCATTATCTCGCTCGCGATCTTTACGTATTACGTGGAAACCGGCACAACTCAAATCTTTTGGATTGTTTAAAAAATCTCATTTTGGCATTAAAAAATTACTATTTTTTACCTAAAAAAACAAATTTTTTTTTACAAATTACGCCATTTTGTTAATTTTTGATATTTTTCAAATATCGTAGGTCATTGTATGGGGAATATCTTTAAGTATAGCCCCTTAAGACAACTACATGCCGAGGAAGTGCAAAAATGGAAGCAAAAGAGCTGGTTAACCGGTACTGTGATGGTTCAAAGAAAGTTGAAAACACCTTTGCTATTACAACAGAATCTAAAAAACTAATCAAAAATGGGCTTTACCTAGCTACACGGCCAGGCATAGGACCGAGAGTCCCTCATCAATAAACGCTTTAAAATCGGCGAATATTAGCGATATTCTCACACGTAGGGTCGAAAGAGACCTTCATGCGAGCCAAAAACATAAAAATTGTAAACATTACAGGTAACGAAAATGCCGATTATAGAAAAAGGTGCTTCGCAAACTTCATTAAAAAACAACGTATCTCAAATTATGCGAATAAAATTAATGCTCATTACAAAATTACGCATCACTTATATCAACAACATGGCAGCAAATCGAATGTTAAGACAAAACACCAGCAATGTGTACCTCCTATATGTATACTAAAATTAATTTATAGTTGAAATGTACACATAAATAAATTAATATGTATCTATACAAAATGGGACAAAGGCATAGGCAGCCAGTTTCCCTTTGTTTTTCTAGTATGTCTGTAAATTTATTTAACGGTCATATTAAAATAAATAAATATTACTTCATTACTACTGTTTCATGTTATAAGTTTGCAACAAAAATAATATATTCATGCTTTATAAATTAACACTTACTTGCTTCTTGTCGAGTTCGTTCATCTCAATTTGTTGAGGTGATGATGAATTAACTTTTTCAATTTCAATAACTTCTGCAATGTTCCGATCAATACTTTTATCCGTCGTGCTGTTAGCAAGATCCTCAAAAAAATCTTTGTTCTTGTTGCTTGATTCCGCCAAAAACATTGAATCAATATTTTGCTGCTTTGGATCCGAACTAGAATTAGGTACTCTAAAAAAATTGTTTTCAGTGGTTTGCTTCTGCCGTATATAGGGGTCTTCTATAACAATTTCGTTTTGGTCCTCTTTAGCTATAACTATTTTTTTAGGTGTCCAAGGTTTTATTAAGGAATCCTGCGACTGGCTCATATCGTTATATAGTGCTGGTATGTTTGTTTTTTCTGTTATACGCTCCTTTTGTCTATCTGTTAGTTTTTCCGGCTTAAGGCTCCATACCGATGGTATGATGACATAGACGTCATCTTTAAATAATTCTAAAACCTGAGTTGCGAAATTTTTACCCAGGGAAGCACGAGTAATATTTATAACAGAATGCTTCCACTCTTCATAAAACTTTGAATCTACACCGTCTTTTGAAGACTTGTTTATAGCTTCTTTAAGTGTACATTTAATTGACTCTATTAGAGAACTGCTTTCAGGTAATTTAAAACTGTGGAGAACACATCGGAAAATTTTAAGCAGTTTTTCTTTTTCCCTTTTTGTTAATTGTTTTTTAAACAATTTATGTAAGAGAGCAAATAATTGTTCGAAGTGTGTCGAATAATTGTTGCAGTCATGTTTGATCATTTCATCTGCATACGCATTAAAAAGATTGATAAAAACCTCACATTCATAACCAGAATCTAAAATTGCGTTTAGAACTTTTGCTATTTCATTCAAATGTTGTGATCTAGCAGTAGTGTTTTCTGAAAGTTGTAACAGATCATGCCAGAGCATATAGAATTGTTCATCAAAAATAGAATTGTTGCGATGTCCAGTAAATTCAATAACCATGCGTAATGGCCATAAGCTCCAGGATATTAATGAATGAACGAATTCTTGTGCTGTGCGACCAAAAGAATTATTCCTTAACAAATTTACCATTTCCGAAGATATATTACGCCATATAAAAAATTTTACTTCAAAATACTCAAAACCTTCATCATTTGGTGTATTGATGAAATATTCAGCTACAATCTCCACAGCACGCCAACAAAGTTGTTTTGGAATAAAGGCGTCTAAATTAGATATTTTAGCAGCGCACTGCTGAATAACATTAGGAAGAAGAGAATCTCTTCCAGTTGTTAAAAATTTTACTAAAAACTGTATAATTTTAATGTAATTTTCACAATCCAGAATAGAGCGTGATAAACGAAGTCCTTCGGATGCAATTACATTAGCTGCTATTGTTATGGGACGACTGCTTTTTGCAATCATTTGTATTAAGCCGAAACAATAGTACTCATATGATACACACATATCATTATTAATCATTATATGAGTTGCACTTTTGGTCAATAAAATTAGCAGTCGTTGTTCAATATCACTACGTTTTTCACTTTCGACAAGCATATTTGAGGCTTCCAAAATAGCATAAAATATTGATTTCCAATGTTTTTCCACAATATTTGAAGTTATCAATTCCGTATCTTGACACATTAATTCTAACTCGTATTCCCGCAATAACCTTTGTATAAATTCATCCCGCTGTTTGCTCACTATGGCTACCAGGCATGTCATAGCTAATTCTCGTACAGAAATGTATTGTTGGGCTATTCCTAGAGTACTTTTTGAATGTGACCCGAAGCAAAATATTAAAAATGGTTCCACAACATTCTCGTAGTTATCCTCATTTTGTGCACCCAAACAAGTTATCAAATACCACCAAATGCGTAATTTTACAGCAGCGACATATGGAGTTTTCGACTGGGATGATTTTAGAGGAATGCACACAAGTTTTAAACGTTTGGGCGATGATAATTGATTATGATTAGCAAAGATTTGAATAAGTAGATGCCAACACGTAAACGCTTCTGCTCTTACTGAATTATCTGGACTACGAAATCCAAGCTCGACAATAGATAGAAACAAATTTATAGTGCTAGCACTTTTCAAGATTTCGCGATCCAACAGACGAACAAGTATACACCAAATTCGATGCCAATATTGGTTTCGGTCTTCTCTAAGCTGGTGCACCCGAGATGCAAATTCCTTCACAATTACATTTTTCAGATTATTCCAACAACTATGATTTGGAATGTTGCCAATATCTAAAGTTAATAAACCTTGTTCCAAAGCTGATACGGCACTGCCCTGTACAACCGAGTCGTCATCAAAAGCTAGTGGAAGAATATCTTCCACCCAAAAACGTACTAATTCATCAACAGATAAAATCTTTCCAATTACCGAGGAAGGTGTGCTTTTACTCGTGTTGGCAAGCAAATCCAACATCTGAAAATTTAATATAAGTTCGCATAAATTAACAAATATTGTAATTATATACTTACATTACAATACAAGTGCGTTTGATTATTTTTTAGAATTTCTTTCGAGGAATTATACACCTCATAAAACCCTCGACCTAAATTAGAATCCATTATCAAAGGCTATGTTATTGTCAATAGACGTTTTCATACATAAGCTTATTATATGCGCGCCAAACCCTCAGCAGATACGTTAAATAATTTTAGTAAGTGATGCCAAGTCAAGTACAAATCAGGGATACCATGATTCCGTTAATTAATAATCTTTGGGATTTTACAATTTAGCTCGTAATTGAAAGTTAAAACTTTTTAATGTTTGTTGTAAACACGTTCGTAATATTATTAGGAATATTCTTAATATTGTTTTGGGTCGTGGGCACATAGACAAGAAGTATCACATCTGGCAGCACTGTTTGTCAGTTATTCTATTATTTTACTCTCTTCATATTCTTCTTGGAAAGTTACAGTTTCAACTGAATTCTTACCGTGCGATTCTGTACCGTGATACAGTCTCAAGTCTCTAAATTTGAGATTTTAAGTTAGAGACAATTTTTGAGACTTGAGACGATTTTGCTATTCTGTAAGTGACAGTCACAATATCTATTACATTTTATTATTCAGAGAAGTTTTTACACTTGAATGAACATAAATATGTCGATAACAGATATTACATTTTCTATAACATAGTCAAAAAACATAATTATCAGTAAAAATAAAAATATATGGTCACTTTGTTTTATAATATTTACGAAGTTTATGTAAAAATGATTTATTTTTAACCCTTTTGTGTTTGAGTTGCTTACAAAATATAAATTAATATCGCTTACAAAATATAAATAATTATCGTGGTCGGGAGTGCAGTATTCTGGCAGGTCTGGAGTTTCCTCATCTGCGTACCACTGCATCCAGGCGACCATATAGGTGTTGCGTAGTAGAAGACCGGCCGGCCGATTGCCTTGTATGTTGCCAACAACGTTTCTTTGTCTTTTCCCCATGTGCTGCCGGCTAGCGACTTGAGGATTTTGTTGCGACTCTGTACCTTGGCAATAATCGCGGTCGTATGGGGAGTGAAGGAGCATAGACTATCGAAAGTTACATCTAAAATCTTAGGATTATTTACAGTCGGAATTTTCACGCCATCGACTTCAATATTAAGCTCAAGTCTATACTCCTTCGTCCAGTTCGTAAAAATGGTCGCCGTGGATTTGTTGGGGGAAAGTGTGAGGTTCCGTGCAGTGAGGAAACGAGAAAGGTCGGAGAGATAGCTGTTTACCTTCGAACACATGCCATCGATTCCATTGCCCGACGTCAATATCGTACAATCATCTGCGTACGAGGTTATGGAAACCCCTCTGGTGGCTGCGGGAGTTTCGAGATGTAAAAATTAAACAGTAGCGGGGAGAGGACACCACACTGCGGAACCCCCTGTTTAATTCTTCTCAGTTTAGATGTTTTACCTCGAAATAGTACTGATGATTGTCGACCGCTTAGGTAGTTCATGGTCCAACCCTTTAGTCCTGGAGAAGCGTAGTTTTCTTGATGTTGTGGGGTTGACTGTGTCAAAGGCTTTGGACTACGGGGATCGTTCTCTCACAGGGTGGTTTCTGGTTGAGGCCACGAAGTTCTGTGCGTTTATGACGCTATGTGTTGTGGTGGTGGTGTGCATTTTTCGGAATCCATGCTGGTGGCTGGCTAGGCTGAGGTGGTGAGTGAAAGTCGGGAGTAGCAAGGCCTCGAGTGTCTTTACTACTGGGGAGAGGCGAGTTATTGGTCGATAAGATTCCCCTTTGTTGGCGGGTTTCCCAGGTTTTAGTAGTGGGACCACTCTTCCGACTTTCCACGCATCGGGTATTTGAAGAGTGGTCAGCGACAAGTTGAGGACCCGTTCCCACGACAGTCGGGTCCACGTAACAGGAACGGACACGGATTTTTATCCGACCAAGGACTGTTAACTCGGCAGAATTCTGCCGCTACAACAACAACAACAGGTTGAGGACCTTGGGGAGATAACTTACTCCCGTCGAGCCTAGATGTTTTAGCATTAGCATGTTAATTCCATCAGGACCAATGAATTTTGAAGATTTTGCTTTGTTGATGACACTCTAAACCTCCTCATCGGTGAAAGTAAGTGGCGCGCAGTCGTTTGGCCGTCGGTTAACACATCTCTTGGCTTTGTCTATCAAAGGGTGCAGTGTAAACTGCCGGCTAAAATAGCTCGCGCACTTCGGGTCCGAAGAGGCATGACCATTGAATTGAACCTCAACTCCGTCGTCGTGTCTCTTCGGGTTAGACAAATCTTCGACAGTAGCCCAAAGCTTACGGTTGGAGAGGTTGCAGGACTTCAGGTGCTCTATCCATTTCGTCCGCTTGTGTTGATTTACCATACGCCGAAACCCAAATTGAGATCCCATATTCTGGGATCCCCGGGATCGGCACGGCGTAAGGTGTTGCGCTCATTAGCTAAAACGGTTGCTTCGGCTGGGAAATTGGGGCGGATTTCCGCTATTCTTCCAGCCGGGATGAAGCGAAGGCTAGCTGCTGTGATCACCTTGCGGAGTCGACGTTCGCCAACGCATACGTCCGTAGGAATGGGTAGAGCGTTAAAGGTGCTTTCAGTAAATTCTGTGAAGCCACCCAGTTAGCTTTATTAAAGTTAATGAAGGTACGGTTGTTCACAGAAACAAAATCAGAAGGTTTCACGATCGAGATAATTATGGGCAGATGGTCTGATGCGAGAGTTAGCATACGTCGCCAGGTTATGCTATTTATCAGACCACCACTAGCAATGGTAATATCGGGCGAGCTTTTACAGGTGCTCATAACTGTGGTGGGGGCTTCGTCATTCATTGTGCAGAATGACGAATCGTCAACCTGTTCCGCCAGCTCCATCCCCCTACGATCATTTGACAGGTAGGAATGCCAAAGATCGTGGTGCGCGTTAAAGTCGCCTAGCCAAACGGTTTTCACCACGAAGTAGCGCGCCTATATTCGGGTGATATCCTGTAGGGCAAGATGTAACTGGGGAGATGTATGTCACCAAATTAGCACTGAGCGTCGCTATGCTCAGCGTTACAATAAAGGAAAAGGAATATAATTAAAGTCACCAAATTCGCAGCGCATCCGCTACGCTGGATGTTGCAATTAACAAGGAAAATCCCTTAAACTCTACGGGATGCCTCATATATCGACACGAAGCGTTTTACTACGCCCGGCGTTACAATTTAGCATGGAAATCACAAAAGTCGCTTAAACGGGAAAACTGAATAATATGGCGCTTAAGCGTTACTCGCAAGAATATCTCTAACTCAATAAAATGAGTACTACACTACTCCGCGTTACAATCAGGAATGGCCGTCATACTTATCTCGCTATGATGGACGCAAGGCCTTACCGCCCACAACTTCTACGTAATCCACAATTGGCATCCACTATTTGACATTCCAATAAGTGGTTGCCACTTATCTGTTAATTATGATGAATTATGAAATTCGGATATCAATTCGAATCCCACATGTATATATTAAATATTTCGAGCTCTACATCGCCTGACCGGATAGCTATACCCTGACATTCTAGGTTAGTATCCCTGCGGTCGATGTCTTCATCGATTAGACGATACTGCACGGTCTTGTGCGATATGAAGGCTAGGCCACCACCATTATCTCGCTCGCGATCTTTACGTATTAAGTTGAAACCTGCACAACTCAGAAGATCTGAGCGGCTGTTTAGTTTGGTTTCTTGAACCGCAGCTATCGATACGCCTTCCCGATTCATAAGTGCAACTATCTCCTCGATCTTACTCTGGAGTCCGGTGCAGTTGAATTGAAGTACACGGGTTTGTCGCGGGTGTCCGTGGGTGATCCTGGGGGTAAGGGAGTGACGTGTAGGTGGTGTTTGTTCCAGCTGCTGAAACCGCAGGGGAGATTGTCGCACTGGGGTGTTGGCTGGCGACGCCACTGTTGTGTGTTGCGGGGGCAGACTCCTGCAGCATGGGACGACGTACGATTTACTCCACTCACGTGTGGTGCGCAGGCCGGAACACGACGGGAAGTGACACCAGCCAGTGCAGGAATTGCACTTAACTGATGTAACGTTCCGACGTATGACGGTCTGAGACACGGAATAGACTGTGCGAGGAACCAAGAGTTGCTGATTGGTTCTCGCACGAGGATTGGAGCGGGATGAAGGTTGGAGGGGTGGCAAGTCAGAGTGGGTGCTATGTTGCCTTTTTGAGCTCCTGGGGACCACTCGGGGTGAGTGGCGGCGCAGCGCGCGAATTATGTGCAGATTGCACAGCCGTAGAGGCTGATGTCGCAGTATTGCGTAGGCAACATGGGGCCACGTAACTCGTGGTCCACTCCATGTGAGTCTTAAGGCCTGAGCAGGTCTGCTGCTGCTCGTTGTCAGCACGAGTCAGGAGGATACGGAGCAACCCTGATGCAAGGCATTGCTCCAATGATGACAAACACAAATTAACACTCACCGATACAAACGGGGTTAGATCGCCGAAAAAACAGCCCTTGATTGGATAAAATCCGAGTCAATTCCGGTACGTAGAACCGGCTGTCGTTCGACGGCCGTCTGAACTGCTGGCAGAAATCCACCGCCTGGGAGGAAATCATTTAGATGCAGCATTTGTGCGCACCATTTGGTTTGACCGTCTTCCTCTACAGATACAGCTAGCACTTGCTGCCACTAGTGAAGAAAAAAACACTATTCTCGCGGGAACAGCAGATCGCCTCATGGAAGTTCAGCGAGGGTAATGAAGATCCCGGTATAATAGCTGTGACCCACAAATTCGTAAAAACAAGAAAATCCCCTTTCGACTGCAAGCTGCATGCGGTAACGAAACCCTTCGAACCGCACAGCCATCAAACTCTCCGTTAAACATTTCATCCCTACCACCGAACCACCGTGCATGCAACGTGTTCGCTAGCCAAATCTAATCACACCGACGTGTACTGAAAGAGGTGAAAGGGTTAATTTTTCCCAAAGCTAGAAAAAAAATAACCTAACGGATAACGAAGACGTTATTTACTGATAACATATCGATGACCAGGTAGTTAACTATTACCCGTTTTGTAGGGGCATTTGCGGTCAACGTAAACGGATATAAATTAAACTTTAAAAAATTAAAAAATGGAATACCACATAGGTCTTCTCTATCGGTGACATTATTTCTATTCGCATTTGAAAAAATAAATTATTTAATGGAAAAAGTTAATAGCAAATTGGTCATTAACATTGGTGCATCTATTAATTTTCAAAAGTGTAAACACCTACATGTACATATACAAGAAGCGTAACTGCAACCTTCCTGCTGCAGTGTTTAACATTCATACCAGAGAACGTTTATAATAGAGAAGGTTCACGGCGCGAAGAACGTAAAAATATGTTTGACTAACTCGGTCGAGATGGAGGAGTTTCACCACTGCCAGCTCGGCAGCGGAAATTTTAACATTTTCGCTTGAAGAGAGCTGAGCGTGGAATAAAAATTATGCTCAAAACTAACAGAGGTATGTTCGCTCTTTTGCTTATATTTTTATAAGTTTATATGCAAACAAGTGTATTCGTATGAATTCTTTTTGTGAATATTAATGAATACATTAGCAATTGAATACATTTAAATTAAATCTTTTTCAAAGCAATATTCGTAGTTAATGTGAAAATAAAGCCTATTTTTTGATTATTTTTTGTACTTGATATATTCATACTTACATATTTATATAACAAACTATCATATTATTTAAAAAATTAGATATATCACAATAGTGATAAATGAACATTAATCGTATATTTTATCATTCAAAACTTCGCGAATTCAAATCATATTATCACTTATCAATAATAATATGTGCGCGCTGCTCATATGTACATACATAAATATGTGCGTACGACATTGGTACACAAATAACGCATACACAAACTTACATACTTGTATACATATGCGTACACGTGCAAATATGTCACCCCCAAAAACTACAAACATTGCTTTACAAAACAACAATCGTTTGAAATGGCATCATACATACTTATATACGTACACATGTAGATATGGCATCCGCAAAAATTACAAATATTGTTCCACAAAAACAACAATCGTTTCAAGTAGCATCAGCAGCAATAGTCGATGCCCAAATTTGTAGAAAAATACACAACAACAACTTTTTCATTCATGAACGCAAGCGCACTTTCAACAGGCAAACTCGCTTCATTCATAAAAGCAAACACCATTACATCTCCCCGAGCATGCCTTTGCCTACAAGCGTCTTTTCACGACGATGGCAAAAGCTAAAAATCATAAATTGAACAACTTTCTGATGCTTCTTCACTGAAAGAAGTGAGAAAAGTGGCAACATAGCTGTTGTCGATTTATAATATTTGTCAATTCTAAAATATTTTTCCGTGCTCGCAAAAATCTGCGTCGATATGTATGCACGTTCATACATTATGTAATCTTTTGCAAGCAGCATCCTGAGTTGCAACAAGGGAAGCTAACTCCGACCAACCCTCAAGGGCTACAAATATTTTGGTCGGAATTAGCAGATACCTTAAATGCCTTAAGAGGTCCACCTCGGTCGGCAGCCAAGGGGTAAGTTCATAAATGCTTATGTATGTTTCACATTATTAAAATATGTTTCCATAGTGCTTAATGCATTGGAAACATCAGTTGCGATCGCGAGCGCGCAAACTTAAGGCACATGCGCAAGCGACTGGTGGAGGCCCTCCGATAAAAGGAATAACGGAGTTCGAGGAGCAAGCCATTATAACCTTTGGGGCAGCAGCGGTGGATGGATTGCCGGGTATTGGGACTTTGGGTCGCCAGGTAATATTTTAATTTAATATTTGTCGGACTATAATTTTATTATTACATGAGGCAATATTTGGTCCGTTTTATACTTACAGGTTTTGCCGCCATTGTATTTAAATACAGAACCAGTCCCCGCTCAAGCTCCAGCTTCCTCCCCAACAGTCACATCGCCTGCTCCAGCTCAATTTTTCTTCCTCACCATCACCTCCAGATTTGTCCTCCTCTTCCTTATCCCCTCCCATCTTTCCTTCTTCTATGCCATCGCCTACTTACATCCCTTCTGAAGGTAAATTGACTGCAGCGAAGATGCTTGGAGCAGTGCTAAAAAAATGGAGGACCGTGAAAAGCGAGAGGAGGAGGCCATTGCTCTACAAAAGAGAATTGTAGAGCAAAACGAGCAGATGGCGGGGGTGCTGAACCAAATGTCACAAGCGCTAACCTCGATGTCAGAGGTTATGGTTAAATTGTGCGAAAAATTAAATAAATAATAATAAAAATAAAATATGATGAATTATTTAAACATATGCAGATGTCTTTTTATTCATACTTAGAGGAAGTAAAATGTACAGAGACAGTAAGTAACTTACATATATGTATATACTTATATTTATAGTACATAACGCCACTGGAAATATATACACATGTATATTATAAAGACATGATGTAACGTTCTCTTACTCTAGCACCCTCCCTAAAATTGGGGTTTTCGAAAACAATTTGGGTGTCTTGAGATTCTTCTAAAACTTCTTCGAAGCCGAGATCTGCAGCCACACCATGCTTCAGTAAAATTTTGTGAAGAATTGTACACGCGTAAATAATCATAGACGCTTTTCCAGGGCTGTAATGAAGAATGCGGTGTTTTGAGAGGCACCGGAATCGTGAGTTCAAAACACCAAAGGCTCTCTCAATGGTATTACGTGCTTTGGCGTGCAACTTATTGTAACGCACTTCCCTTGCATTTGAAGGTTCAGCGACTGGCGTTAACAGCGATGGCTCCAATGGATATCCTTGGTCACCTAACAACCACGAATCGCGTGTTATAGGTACTTATGTGGTGCATACGTGTTGGGGATGTGGTCCAAATACCAGAATCATGGCAAGACCCGGGATATCTCGCGTTGACAGCAGTGAACAGAAGTCGATGATCACAAACCTGCCAAAAATGCAAATATATACATATGTATTAACAGAAAGATTGGTAAATAGTTTGTATAATACAGAACATTACGTACTGCTTCTACATTAAGGCAGTAAAATCCTTTCCGGTTCATGAAAAGTGAGAGAGGAGTAGTGGCGCCTGTGCTTGAGGGTGAAACAATCCCAATATGGGTACAATCGATTGCGCCGATTGTGCCCTTGATCCCAAATTTCGTGTAAAATCTTTAAGACAAAATTTATTTATATTTTATATTTATTTTTATTTATTTATCTTACCCCTATCTGAAACATCCTACGCGCTTGAAGGGAAATAAATTTCACTGCCCTTAACATCCACAATAAATTTCGAAATAAAGTGCAGAGCTGTAGACACAGAGGACTGGCTCATAGAGAGCATATTACTTTTACCAACGCATTTTGAGAAAGAGCCATGCCCGTAAAAATACAAACACGCCAGGAAACGCAGATCAAAAGATATACTCGACTTGTGCACATCATGCGGCACCAATTCACCTATAAGTACTTTACATAGCGATTTTGGCAATCGAAATGTATTAATAATTGTTGTGTCTTGCATAGTAAAAGGATCGCTTTTGTCTCGTAAACCCTTCAAAATTTTCCTCCTACCCCCGATTCCTCCTCCACAACAATTGCCGCATACACAAATAACAGTTCTTCCATGCTAGTTATAATACTCAAATATTTAAAAAAAAATGTTAAATATTGATGTAAAACAAAACAAACACAGATGTTTTTGTATGGTGATGGCTGCTTTCACACGTCACAGATATTTGATATAATAGTGAGCATTTGAGCTTTTGAATTTTCGCCAGCATGAGGTAACCATCACTATAGTGAGAAGCATCACTAAAGTGAGTGTGGTGATTTTTGTGAGGGCATGAGAATAGGGCTGAAAGAGATGTCCAACTCCTCTTTCATTGAAAGTGAGAGAACAATTGCTAAATATCACAATCTCCTGAACTTTGACAGTTGATCGAGCTCAGGAGGTTTTGACGTTTAGCAATTGGAAACGAGCGAAGGCCAGATTGAAATCTTACCAAAAAATATGTAAACGGAGGGATTTGGTGCATTGTTCAATACCGCTTACAAAATATTTAAAACAATGAAAATTAAATAAATTTATGAAATTTAAATGCTTTTGATAAAACGTTTTGTAATGCCAAGCATCATAGTAATATTTTCAATGGAAAATTATTAAAAACATTTATTGATTAAGAGCTAAAAATCTTAAAACCTTTTATTGGGTATTGAAAGGTCAAAAGTCACTTGTTTTAACATACCATAAAAATATTTAAATAGTTTCTCTATGTGTTAAGTAACCACTATATAGAAATTTTTATTCGTACTAACTGTTGGGTGTTTTAATTTAAATGCCCCAAAATTATTATTTTGTCCAATCTGGCAATAATAGAAAATGTTATAAAAAACGCTAATTTTTAAAGCACTCTCACACTGGATTAAGTTGGACATCCCTTTATTCCTAATAATAACTTGAGAAATGACGTCGGCTAGATAGGTTCGAGCTAATTTAGCGTATGTTTGATCGCTAATCAATTGAAAATAAAAAAAACTGATCTGTTACACTACTAATCTAAGAGTTTATTGCATGCAATAGTTAGCATACAAATTTGTATGCCATATTTTGTATTCCATAAGCAATATTGAGTCTTCACAGGAAATAACGTGAGTATTTTAATTTTTTGACAAATGCTGTCTGTGCTTGTCACCATCTATGTGCTCCATGCATCTATTGCATTTTATCGTAATTTCTGTCATTCTTAAAGAATGGTTGAAATTAGTCTTCCACCACTCTCTTACAATTTGCACAAGATCGTGATCGCTGATTTAAGAAACTTTGCTAAATAAAGGAAATTGCACCAGCTTGAGAGTTTTATACGATATTCTAATATTATAGTATTTCAACGATATTGAGTAATCAGTAAAAATGGACGAAATTTTTGCAAAAATAAACTCGGAAATAAACATCAAACGGTACAAACGAGAATATATGGCGCATTTTGAGGTCTTGCGTGATACAATATTTACTGCTCTAAAAAAGAATCAAACCTTTGCTGCACTCTATAATGGCAATTATTTGAGAGGTAAATATTATGTTTCAAAAGCTAAATTGACTTGGAATGAAACATACACTCGGCCACGCAAAGCTTAACACACAAAAGTTTCAAGTGTTGTATATGTATATTTGACAACACTTTATAGCGTTTCTTTTTGCGGTATAGAAATTTTTATTCAGAAATAAATTAATGGCATGTTATTTATCAAAAATATTGAAAATTAAATACAAAACACATTCAGCTGTAGACAAAATGATCTGAAAGTTAATGAGCTTTACAAAATGAGCTCGAAATATAAGAAGCCGATATGAACGAAAAACCTCCGAACAATTAAGAAAGTATAGTGGTAAACGATGCGTGGCCACGAGTGTATGATCGTATGCTTCTTCATCAAGAATGATAGAAACAAGATTGCGCAATGCGCATGTTTGCTTTCAGTCAGCTGTTCTTGCTGATATCACGGTTGACTTACTATTCGCCCGCGCCTTTGAATGTGAATTCGAATTGTATTTTCGCGTGTAGTATTGATTGTGAAATTTTATATTTTTTAAAATTAGTTGCGCAGTGTTCGGCTGCATAAAAACAATATTAAAAATAGTGCTACGAAATGGAGATTTTTCCATTTCCCTTAGGATAAAACAGTACTAAAACAGTGGATTCATTTTTGTGCACTTCGCGCCAGAAGCCTTCGAAAGAAATATGCAAATTTCAAGAAATTTGTTTGAAATGGGTAATTATAGCATTTTGATTACAATAATTTTACTTTTATAACCAAACACTCTTGCAGGTTTAAGTTCGCGGAGTCTAACGAAGTTGCTATCACGATCACCCTGACAAGAAGGAGTTCAAGTATAGGCTGCCTTCCTATATACTTGGTCACAACGAAGGACCGATTACAGATGAAGGAAATGTTGAAGTCGACAACACCCCAGATTTAGAAGGGAATTATGTATATCTTACCGGTAATTATCAAAATATTAAACGTACATAGTATTATAAACCTAAAACTACCGAAAACATTCTTATATAAAAATGTATTGATGTTAACTAATTCAAATATGTACTTACATACAAACTAAGTTTTTGCATACTAACCACTGTTTCTTATCCTAATTGTAATAATTATCTTAACTAACAATTTATTCCATTTATTTATACGCATGTATGTATGTTTATTATATTTTTGCAGGTAATATTTTTCAACGTGTGTCAGTTGATCTAAATTCCGCTGACCCAATTGAAAAAAATGATGACTCGTCCAGAAGCACTTACATTTAAGTAATTTTGTAAATTGTACCACCAAAGTAAAAGAATTGTTTTTCCGAGCTATGTATTTTAGGATTCGTTCCTTAAATAAAAACTTAAATGAAAATATGTACAGCAAAAAAAGAAAATTAAATAAGACAATAAATTGATAGTTGGTCAAAAAATATTCAATATTTTTATTTGCATAAATGTATATAGTTGAAACAAACACAGAAAAGAGACAAAATTAAATAATAAACGAAGATACAATGAAATTAATATGTAGGTAAATATTCATTATAAAATATTCACTTATATTGATGTTAACTTTTGATGATATTCATGTTTTTGTATGCCTGCAATACAAAATTGATTCTTATTGCAAAGAAAAACAGGCAACTGAAAATCAGCTGATTGTACGTTGGACAACCGTGACGTAGATGCGCAGAACGAACAAAATTTGAACTCGTCATTGCGCAATCTTGTTTCTATCATTCTTGGTGTTGACATGTTTGATGGTGCCAACTTTACAGTGTTACCAACTCTCAAAAATACTTTTATTATAATAACGGGGCATCTCTGCCTGTGCAGACTCCACATTGCTCATTGCTTACTAGATATAGAATACTACATAGTTTGCCATATATGGTAAGCTAGAAGCTGTCTCTTCAGCAGTTTAACAGCGCAGTTTTCATTTCTATGAAAATTTCGAAGAGGCAACATATCCCATTTACACATATACCGACGGCATTTTCATTTCGGCAGAAAATTAGAAGAGCAAGTACTAGGACGGTTGTGTTACATGTATTATAAAAATAAAGTATATGTTCAGAATAACATTTTTTCAAAAAATTAATATTTAGTTTAATATTGTTAATTCACAGAAAAATTATGCAAATTGGGTTGGGAGTAAGCGAAATTTTAAATATAATAAACTTATACTAGCGAAAATCGAAATATCATTGCTCATTTTAAATTTATTGTTTTAATTGGTATATAAAGGGTATGCCACAATTATGACATAGTAGTCCAAAAATATGAATTCTTATTTTTCCCAGAAATATACATTTGTAAAAAAAAGGATCTTTATCCTTTGTTATTATTTCATTTTTCCCAGAAATACATTTTGTAAACAAAAGGATCTTTGGTCCTTTTTTTTTATTTTCCACATAAAAGATTTAAACAGTTCAAGGGCTCAAAACATGGGCTACATCAGCTACCTACCGTCAAATGCTTACCTTCTTAAAATGATAAAATAAATTTTTCAAGAGCTCAAAGCATGCGCTACATCAGCTCGAACCTACCTACCCTACGCCTTTGCGCAAATGAACTATCTTATGATAACAAATGCCCACATACAGATTTGGCAATGGCAATAGCAATAGATTTGACAGTTCATGAGAGACATAGATTTTATCCTGTCGAGATGCCCCGTTATGTGATACAAACAACCGTTCAGTAAGTGTACGATTACATGAAGCAACTTTAGTTGCTAATTCTCGGGCGATTCTCTTTTGCTGTCGCCCATTACCTTCACACGAGCAACTTGTGTTGCGCAACTCTGCTCGAGTTTTTTTCTCATTCTCTTTCACTTTACTTTAACCCATTCTCGTATCTTTTTCCTTATAGGTATTTGGGCCACTCTATCACATATAATAATCAGTTCTGTCAATTAAGAGCTACATTTTAACAGACCTTCACATATATCACCCTTTTCACTATCGTCTGAATCAATTCGTATGGCTTCATCCATACATTTCACAATATCTTTAATTAATTCGATCTTTTCGTCATACTCCATTTTCTAAAATATTTATATTATATTATGTATATTTGTATACATATTTGCAAATTACTTACCAAAAGATGAAATTAAATTTTTTAAATAGGTATATTCTAAATATTAATTTCAAAAAAATATACGCAAATGCAACTATGTACTACGAAAGAAGGAACACGAATGCCGAAAAAAGTCGCAGCGAACTGTTACGAATAAGAACACAAAGCGTGTTGCTCAAACTGGAAACTCGGCGCGGTCCTCCCCTCCTTGTCGCCCCCTCGCCTATAATCCATGAATTGCCGCAACAAAAGTTGCCGCGTGTAATAACCCACATACTCTACGGACAATAATTATTATCTTGACAATCTAATCAGAGCTAGTGCTCGACGTTTTATGGTTGCGTAAATTGCAATTTCGCAAAGTAATGTCTAACAGATAAATTTTAACAAAACATGGAAAATTATAATTACTGATAAATTCCTTTATTTTCCTCTCAAATAAGTTTTCTGATTATGTTTATAGCGATTGAGATTAAGGATATCAAAACAGGCGGAATGCCAGAAATAAACTTGCTAAAAGTAGGTGACACAATTAGTGCGAAACGAAATTTAAAGAGCGACTCCTCATTTATTATGAGTTCTATTTACAGTTTCCATAATATCTTAACAATTTCTTGGTTTACCGCAGATAACTTTACTTTTTAGCGCGTTGACAAAATTGATAGTGTAAACACAATGGCTACGACAGACTGCAAACTACATCTGTCAAATATTAAAATACACACGTTCTTATGGGCAGTGTTATTTTGACAGCTGCACAACTACACGACTGCAGGCCGACAGTTGTCGTTCTCGCTAACTTCAATTTGCTCCTATTTTTGCCAACGACAGTAGGACGACAGTAGAGTTGACAGTAGAATGGAAGATAGAAAGAGGAGGTAGAGTGGTGATGCCACTAATATGTAAAATGTAATATTATTCACAGCTACAACAAACTTGACGTTATCTTACAAATAAAAGCATAAAATAGCTATATTATAGCTCTATTATATCATTTGTAATAACAATTGATAATTTAAAGCAAAAATATTGACCTATTTACTTATTTTTTGCATAAAAATTTCACTTTGAACAAAATATTAAAATTTCATTGAAGTGAAAGGAATTAGTATGGCCACAACGAAATTGTGTACATACAAAATGGACAACTGCGTTGTTTTGTGTACATGCCGGCCATTGTGTTGTTGTTGCTTCTCAAAATGTACATGTAGTAATATGAACAACGACGTTTTCAGTTCACTGTCGTGCCGCTGCAGTCTGTCGTAGCCATTGTATTTACACTATCAATTTTTCAAGCGTCTTCTCAGCGTCATTGTAGAAACCTACAAGTAATAAATCCTATCTTTTTCACCCATACATACGCAGGCGAAAGCTTATACGAGTAGAATCACAAAAATTACATTAAGAATGCCATAAAATGAGGGAGACTCAGGGCAAACGGCCAGGCACTTCATTGGGGTTTCCTAAATTTTCTACTACTAAAACGGCCAAATGCCTTAAGGGGTTAGTTGTAATTAGAATTTTCAGAAAATTATATTTTTTTTTGCATTTTCGTTAAGTGTAATATCTTAAAAATATTCCCTGAAAATTTCACGTTGATCCGATAATCAGTTTTTCAGTTATTCGACAAATAACAAAGAGAGCTCGCGCACTTCAAAGCGCTGATGTGAAACTTTAAACGCGTTTTTCTCAAAACTATGTTTTTTGGACCGGTGACAACTGTAACTCGAAAACTGTTCAGTAGATTTTAATGAAATTTGTGCAGCTTTTAGAATACATAATAAACTCGGGCCTGATCGAAGGATTTTTATTTTTTCGAAAATTTCGATTTTTTAATTAACTGTTGATTTTTTCGCACAAATTTTGAAAAAAATTTCCTGAGGCCGCCATTTTGTTAATTTTGAAAATAAAAAAAATCCTTTGATTAGGCCCGAGTTTATCTATTCATAAAACTAATTTTTTTTGTCCGATTGATTCTCCAAGGACTTATGCTTGTCACCGAAAGTACCTTTTTTTGGAAAAGGGTCAACACAAACAATTATAACTTTGGAAATTAAGTTTTTTTTTTGAAGTTTTCGTGACTTCACGTCAACACATCCTACAATAATGCCATATTACTACTTTCGTAAAATAACATGATTTAATAGCAAAAAAAAAAAATACTGAAAAGTCTCATTTTTTCGTGCCTCTGACTACCCCTAACCCCTTAAAAAAGGCAAGCGTGTGTTGCCGTGTTATGCTATAAAATTTTTTACTTTAAGTACGTTTTTGTTAAATTTTCAAATATATTTCGATTATTAAAATTCATAAAGATTAAATTTGCCTAGTTTTGATTAAAATTTTATTTAATGTATCAAAATATTGGTAAATCTTTTCTATTTTATTAAAAATATTTGAAGAATATATCTATTTTTGTTTAAATTATTGCAAATAGTTTTTAGTACTGTACTACATATTATATGGGTAAAAATATGCCTCCGGGGGAGCCTAACACCCAAAAAATATCGGTAACGCGTCTATACTGCAACCTCTTTACTATTTTTAAGTCCTTTTATTTAAATCTCGGTGCCGAAAAATCAACTAATTCGATAAGGTGATCTCAGCTGTTGACGACCATATGATTCTTTTGTTACTTGTATGTTTCTACAGTGCTTAGCGTTGCCGCCGCTTTAATTTTGGCATGGTACGTACATTCGTAGATTATGTGTTTGTTTATGTATGTACATATGTTCGTTTTCTACCGCCTCAGCATTATCAGTGAAGAGTATGCTCAAAGATATTTCAACAGTATTGTTTCTTTGATTAATTTTTATACTCTCGCAACAATGTTGCTAAGGAGAGTATTATAGTTTTGTTCACATAACGGTTGTTTGTAAGTCCTAAAACTAAAAGAGTCAGATATAGGGTTATATATACCAAAGTGATCAGGGCGACGAGTAGAGTCGAAATCCGGATGTCTGTCTGTCCGTCCGTCCGTCCGTCCGTCTATCCGTCCGTCCGTGCAAGCTGTAACTTGAGTAAAAATTGAGATATCATGATGAAACTTGGTACACGTATTCCTTGGCTCCATAAGAAGGTTAAGTTCGAAGATGGGCCAAATCGACCCACTGCCACGCCCACAAAATGGCGGAAACCGAAACCTATAAAGTGTCATAACTAAGCCATAAATAAAGATATTAAAGTGAAATTTGGCACAAAAGGATCGCATTAGGGAGGGGCATATTTGGACCCAATTGTTTTGGAAAAGTGGGCGTGGCCCCCCCCTACTAAGTTTTTTGTACATATCTCGGAAACTACTATAGCTATGTCAACCAAACTCTACAGAGCCGTTTTTAAGGCATTTCCATATACAGTTCAAAAATGGAAGAAATCGGATAATAACCACGCCCACCTCCCATACAAAGGTTATGTTGAAAATCACTAAAAGTGCGTTAACCGACTCATAAAAACGTCAGAAACACTAAATTTTACGGAAGAAGTGGCAGAAGGAAGCTGCATCCAGGCTTTTTGTAAAAAGTTGAAAATGGAGCGTGGCGCCGCACTTATGGACCAAGAACCATATCTCAGGAACTACTAGACCGATTTCAATGAAATTCGGTATATAATGTTTTCTTAACACCCTGATGACATGTACGAAATATGGGTGAAATCGGTTCACAACCACGCCTTCTTCTAATATAAAGCTATTTTGAATTCCATCTGATGCCTTCTCTGTATAATACGAGTATAAACATTAGGAACCAATGATGATAGCGGAATAAAACTTTACAAAAATACGGTATTTGAAAAATATTTAAATGACGAATAATGAAATCTTGATTATCACTTTACCATGCGAGAGTATAAAATGTTCGGTGACACCCGAACTTAGCCCTTCCTTACTTGTTTATGTATTATTATATTATGTTATGTGAATTTAAAAAAATTAATTTATTTAGGGTTGTCGACAAAGATCTACCATGAAACCGGTTACCTAAAATTAATATCTAAATAATTAGTTCCTAAAAGTTATTTTTAAAATACCCAATGTACAAATATTATATGTTAGGTTAGATTAAGAGATCGATGCTAACAAGGATCGGATTTTAATGGATACCTAATCCCGGTAGGATGGTAAGTATTAGCTAAGTTGCCGTTGACGTCATCCAACGGAAGGCCCAAAATACGTGACGTTTCGACGGGGTCGGACCAAAGTGGGTGTCAGATGAGAGGTATTGGTGGGGCATGACAAGAGGTGGCCAGGACATATATTCTCTATTCTGGATAGGTAAGAGTTTAACCTGCTTCAAAATACAAAATCAATATCCACCTCTTCAGCTCTGGAGCGAGCGTGGTTTCTTCGATGTTCTGCAGTAGCGTTGTGTGACTGACAAGTCCAACGCTGCGAGGATCGTTCTCTCACAGTGTGGTTTCAGGTTAAGGCCGAGAACTATCTGGGCGTTTATGATGCTAAGTGCTGTGGTGGTACTGTGCACTTTTCGGAAGCCATGAAGGTGGTTTGCTAGGCTCAGGTAGTGAGTGAAGGTCGGGAGTAACAAGGCATCAAGTTTCTTTACTACTGGGGAGAAGAAAGTTATAGGACTATAAGACTCCCCTTTGTTAGCTGGTTTCCCATGTTTCAGTAGTGGGACCACTCTTCCGACTTTCCACACATCGGTGAAGAGTGGTCAGCGACAGGTTGAGGACCTTGGCGAGGTACCTTACTCAGAATGGGAGTCATGTTGCCTATTTGAGTTTCTATAGATCATTGAAGTCTTCTCTGTTGGCCGCTCGGGTGGAGTGGCGGTGCAATGCGCGAACAAAGTGAAGGTTGCACAGCTAACGTCGCAGTAGTCCGTTGGCAACATGGGGCAACGTAGCTTGTGGTCCACTCGCTGTGTGTCTTGAGGCTTGATCAGGTCTAAAGATGGCTTCATCCATTACATGTATTACACCTGACTGAGGTGGAGTTTGGATGGAACCTTTTGGCGCAAACGCAGCGGAAAAACTCCTTCGGGCCCGGGTTGGACTCAATCCCAGCACGAGTCAGGAGGATACGGGGCAACCCAGTGACCAGCCCTTGGCCAGTGAAAATGCGGGTCAATTCCGGTGCGTGAATGATTATGTCTTCCTATGTGATGGTGTCACTCCCAAGAGACAGTCCAGTTACACCACTTTTAAGTGAAATCCTGTATACTATATAAGAGACTTTTCGACCAATTTAAAATATGGTGCGTAACAATAACCTGATATCTATATATTCGTCTTCCTTTTCTTTACTAACGTAGAGAACGTTTACGCGGTGGTAGCCGAGTTAACAACACCGCGCCAGTCGTTTCTTCTTTTCGCAATGTGGCGAGAATTGGAGATTCCCAGTGAAACCAAGTCCTTCTCCACCTGGTCTTTCCAACGGAAAGGAGAACTAGAGTGTTTTCGTCCATTTGGATGACATGACCTATCCAGCGAAGCCGCTGTCTTTTAATTCGATGAACTATGTCAATGTCATCGTATATCCCATACATCTCCTCGTTCAATCGAATGCGATATTCGGACCATGAATCTTTCGTAGAACCTTTCTCTCGTAAACTTGTAACGTCAACTCATCATGTCATCGTCCATGCCTCTGCACCATATAGTAGCAAGGCGGTAATAATATACTTATTGCCTACTCAGTCCGAAATAGCACCTGTTGGCAAAATTTATTCAACGTAAGATTTCGAGGCTGATATTGTTGTTCCTGTTAATACTGGTTTCACGATAGACGAAATTATCTATGTCGAAGTTATGACTGTCAACAGCGACGTGGGTCCTTGGTGGCGAGTGCGACGACTATTTGTTTGATGACAGGAGATATTTCGTTTTGTCCTCGTTCACTGCTAGATCCATTTGCTGCGCTTCCTTATCCATTCTGAAGAAAGCAAAACTAACGGCGCGGTTATTGAGGCCAATGATATCAATATCATCGGCGTACACCAGCAGCTGTACACTTTTATAGAAGATGGTACCTTCTCTATTTAGTTCTGCAGCTCGAATTATTTTCTTCAAGAGAAGATTGAAGAAGTCGCACGAAAGGGAATCGCTCCTGATAGAGCTTTTGGTATTGTTCAACATCAGTTTACACAACCTTATGAGTTTTGCGGGGATACCAAATTCAGACTTCGTAGGATAAAAGTAGCTCCTTTTCGTTCTGTCAAAAGCTGATTTAAATCGATGGAGAGGTCTTTTCCAAGATTTGGTGCATGGTGAATATCTGGTCAGTTGTAGATTTCCAGGTCCAAAGCCACACTGATTAGGTCCAATCAGTTTGTTGACGGATAATCTTTCACACAATACGCATGATAGAACCTTATATGCGATGTTGAGTAGGCTTATCCCACGGTAGTTGGGTCGGCCGGCAATCCATCGGTCACCGCCGCTTTGTTGTTTTTCAGACGGGTAATGCTATTCAATCTTCTTCATGAACGGCCAATGGAACGTCTGCTCCATCGTCATCGATTGGGGAATCGGGTTCGACTTCTCCTGGCGTTATGCTTTCACTGCCATTACAGCCAGCTTGTCAAGCTCTTCATACTCACGCATTTCGGCCTCTCTTTTTTTCTGTCTGCAAATGCATCTCGCATGGATGGAGTCATGTGTAGAAGTTCACGCAAGTGAGGAAAGTTCTCTGATCGCCATTCACTTGGGAGTGGCCAGAAACGATTCTTTTACACTTGGCTCAAGCAGCTCACTACTTCCGGTCTTTGACCAAGTATCCTCTGGGTAGCCTAAGAACATCCGTTCGAAGGCGAGCTAAAGTGAGAAGGCGAAGCATTCCATACATAGGGTTGTGCGCTGGGCTTGGGACCCGCCACGTAAAAAAACAATATCAATGAAAAAGTTGAAAGCAGCCTCGGATGAGAGACCCCCCTTTTGATGACGACCATGGCAAACGGAATAAGGACTACGATTTCTCTGAGGGCATGCACCTGGAATGTCCGGACCCTTAATTGGGAAGAGGTGCCGCTGCCCAGCTGGTTGATGTCCTCGCAAAAATAAAGGCTGACATCACCGCCGTCCAAGAAATGCGATGGACGGGACAGGGACACAGACGAGCAGGTCCTTGTGACATTTACTACAGTGGCCATATAAAGGAGCGCAAGTTTGGTGTTGGATTCGTGGTGGGAGAGAGACTCCGTCGCATGAGCGCACTATCATTCACTCCGGTGAATGAACATCTAGCCACAATCCGCATCAAAGCGAGGTTCTTCAACATATCGCTGATTTGCGCCCACGCCCCGACGGAAGAGAAGGACGATGCACCAAAAAGATGCGCTTCTATGAGCGCTTGGAGCGCGCTTATGAGAGATGCCCCCGCCACGATGTCAAAAATCGTGCTTGGCGACTTTTAAAAATACAGGGTTTTGACAAGAAGAAGGTATATTTGGCACTACGGTCGGTAAATTCAGCCTCACGACGAAACATCCCCAAATGGGTTGAGGCTGATCGACTTCTGCCGGTTGAACCGAAATATGGTTATCTGTAGTACTAGATTCCAGCATAAAAAAGTTATTCATCTGGCTACCTGGCTTGTCTCCGGATCGAAAAACTACCAACCAGATCGATCATGTTGTGATAGACGGAAGACACGTCTCCAGTGTTTTAGATGTGCGTGCGCTCTGAGGTCCTAACATCGACTCGGACCACTATCTTGTTGCAGCCAAGATTCGCACCCGCCTCTGTGGAGCAAAAAACGCACGCCAACAAACACAAGGAAGGTTCGACGTCGAGAATCTGCAATCACAACAGACAGCCGAACGATTTTCTACTCGGCTTGCACTCCTGCTCTCTGAGAGCACTCGTCAAAAACTCGGTATAAAGGAACTGTGGGACGGCATTTCAAACTCCTTACGTACAGATGCAACCGAAACCATTGGTTTTCGGAAATTGCAAAAGAACAGCTGGTACGACGAGGAGTGCCGTGTCGCAGCGGAGAAAAAACAGGCTGCCTACCTCCCAACGTTACGATCGACCACTACACATGCGGGATGGGATAGATACCGAGAGTTGAAGAGGGAAGCGAGACGCATTTCTGCAGAACAGAAGAAAGAAAGAGGCCGAAATGCGTGAGTACGAAGAGCTTGATAAGCTGGCCGACAGGGGTAATGCTCGAAAATTCTACGAAAAAAAATGCGGCGGCTTACAGAAGGTTTCAAGACCGGAGCATACTCTTGTAGAACCCCCAAAGGTGATCTAGTCACTGATGCCCAGAGCATACTTAAATTATGGAGGGAACACTTCTCCAGCCTGCTGAATGGCAGTGAACGCACAACACCAGGAGAAGGAGAACCCGATTCCCCAATCGATGACGATGGAGCAGACGTTCCATTACCCGACCATGACGAAGTTCGAATAGCAATTGCCCGCCTCAAGAACAACAAAGCGGCAGGGGCCGACGGATTACCGGCCGAGCTATTCAAACACGGCGGCGAAGAACTAATAGGGAATGCATGCATCAGCTTCTTTTGTAAAATATGGTCGGACGAAAGCATGCCCAACGATTGGAATTTAAGTGTGCTATGCCCAATCCATAAAAAAAGGAGACCCCACAATCTGCGCCAACTACCGTGGATTAGCCTCCTCAACATCGCATATAAGGTTCTATCGAGCGTATTGTGTGAAAGATTAAAGCCCACCGTCAACAAACTGATTGGACCTTATGAGTGTGGCTTCAGACCTGGAAAATCAACAACCGACCAGATATTCACCATGCGCCAAATCTTGGGAAAAGACCCGTGAAAGGAGAATCGACACACACCACCTCTTCGTCGATTTCAAAGCTGCTTTCGACAGCACGAAAAGGCGAGCTGCCTTTATGCCGCGATGTCTGAATTTGGTATCCCCGCAAAACTAATACGGCTGTGTAAACTGACGTTGAACAACACGAAAAGCTCCGTCAGGATCGGGAAGGACCTCTCCGAACCGTTCGATACCAAACGAGGTTTCAGACAAGGCGACTCCCTATCGTGCGACTTCTTCAACCTGCTCCTGGAGAAAATAGTTCGAGCTGCAGAACTAAACAGAGAAGGTACCATCTTCTATAAGAGTGTACAGCTGTTGGCGTATGCCGACGATATTGATATCATCGGCCTCAACACCCGCGCCGTTAGTTCTGCTTTCTCTAGGCTGGACAAGGAAGCACAGAAAATGGGTCTAGTAGTGAACGAGGGCAAAACGAAATATCTCCTGTCATCAAACAAACAGTCGTCGCACTCGCGACTTGGCTCTCACGTCACTGTTGACAGTCATAACTTTGAAGTTGTAGATAATTTCGTCTATTTAGGAACCAGCATTAACACCACTAATAATGTCAGCCTGGAAATCCAACGCAGGATTGCTTTTGCCAACAGGTGCTACTTCGGACTGAGTAGGCAATTGAAAAGTAAAGTCCTCTCTCGACGAACAAAAGCTAAACTCTATAAGTCGCTCATAATTCCCGTCCTGCTATATGGTGCAGAGGCTTGGGCGATGACAGCAACCGATGAGTCGACGTTACGAGTTTTCGAGAGAAAAATTCTGCGAAAGATTTATGGTCCTTTGCGCATTGGCCACGGCGAATATCGCATCCGATGGAACCATGAGCTGTACGAGATATATGACGACATTGACATAGTTCAGCGAATTAAAAGACAGCGGCTCCTCTGGCTAGGTCATGTTGTCCGGATGGATGAAAACACTCCAGCTCTGAAAGTATTCGACGCAGTACCCGCCGGGGGAAGCAGAGGAAGACCTCCACTCCGTTGGAAGGACCAAGTGGGGAAGGACCTGGCTTCGCTTGGAATATCCAATTGGCGCCACGTAGCGAAAAGAAAAAACGACTGGCGCGCTGTTGTTAACTCGGCTATAATCGCGTAAGCGGTGTCTACGCCAATTAAGAAGAAGAAATGCATCTCGCTTCCCTCTTCAACTTTTGGTATCTATCCCATCCCGCTCGTGTTGTGGTCGATTGTAACATTACGAGGTAGGCAGCCTTATTTCTTTCCGCTGTAACACGGCACTCCTCGTCGTACCAGCTGTTCTTTTGCATTTTCCGAAAACAAATGGTTTTGGTTGCAGCTGTACGTAAGGGCCTTGAAATGCCGTCCCACAGCTCCCTTGTAAGGAGTTATTGACGAGTGCTCTCAGAGAGCAGGACTGTAGAAAATCGTTCGGCTGTCTGTTGTGATTGCAGCTCTCGACGTCGAACCTCTTTGTGTGTGTTGACGTGCGTTTTTTGCTGCACAGAGGCGGGTGAGAATCTTGGTTGCCACAAGGTGGTCCGGGTCGATGTTAGGACCTCGGAGCGTACACACGTCTAGAGTACTGGAGACGTGTCTTCCGCCTATTACAACATGATCGATCTGGTTGGTGGCAGCTCTCATAGGTGTGCTTAAAGCGCTCATAGAAGGCATCTTTGCTCACATCGTCTTTCTCTTCCGTCGGAGTGTGGGCGCAAATCAGCGACACCTCGCTTTGATGCGGATTGTAGCTAGACGTTTATCCACCGGAGTGAATTATAGTACTCGGCGACGGAGTGGTCTATACATCAAGAAATTCGTGACTGTCTGTGGTCCGCCCGTGTGTCTTTGGAGCGATAACTTTAGTAAAAATTGATATATCGTGTTAAAATTTTGTATACGAATTTTCTAGCCAAATGAAGAGGATGGTAATCGAATCACTGCCTCGCCCACAAAACACTATTGAACGAAAACGTGTAAAATGCCATAATTAAACTCCAAATTAAGAAACTTAAGTTTGGTTCAGCAGATTGCAGTAGTCAGCGGACTCAATGGGCTTAAAATGTTTAAAAAGTAGATGTGGCTCGTCCCTAATAAGTTTTATGTACATATGTATCTAACAAACCGGTATAGCTATGTCTGAGCTGTATCAACAAAATTTGCTCAAGAAAAATACGTTCGACATCTGCTCCAACAGTGTGAAAATTGGTGAAATCGAACAATCACCCACTTTCCATATAAAGGTTATGTTGAAAGCTACTAATACTGCGATATCTCCTTCATTAAATTTCACAAACAATAACAAATAAGAGCATAGGTTAAAATTGAATAGTATTAAGTATTAAATAAAAAATATATACAATATTAGTATACAATTTTATTTTACAAACAACTATTTTTTAGGTTTAGATATGGGTAACCATTATGATATTGGTTTTGAAAAAGAAGATAATGAAAGAAACAAGTAAGGAAGGGCTAAGTTCGAGTGCAACCGAACATTTTATACTTTTGCAACTTGCTATAATCAATACTTTAAGGCGTAAAACCAATCATATAGAGTAATGTCAGCCGGATATTCGAAAATCCTGATATTAGTTATATAGGGGTAGGCCAAGGTTTCGCTCAAATTGATTTATTTTAAGCACAAAGATACACTGTTATAACACGCTCTCTTATTTTCATTGGCATAATTTACATATTGGCCAATATATGCGGTACCAAGTCACCCTGAAGTTCGAACATCTTTTTATTAGGTATGTTGGGGTTAAGAGATGTATTTTTCCGATTCAACCCGTTTTTGAAATTCAGACATACCATTACATATAAGAGAAGGATTATCCCTTAGTTTTAGTTACATATGCATACATATCTCATGTGTTTATCATAATCACGAGTAGTCGCTGACCGACATAGCATGGCATCATCCCCCGTTTCGTCCCAGTGGCAGTCGTCTTCAAGCAACACCTTCTTTTGAGCGCTTGCAAACTATTTGGGCCTTGGATTCTAGTCAGCAGCAAACGTATAAAATAACACCAAAGTTCGTTATGTGTACGGTATAAATTATTCATCTGAGGTTTTTACACCAGACCAACCGTCGCCCTGTAGGGAACGTTTACACTCTTTGCATGACGCTTTCCACGTGTAAGATCTTGGAACTTTTAATTAGAATAACGTCAAAGCAAACACCTTTGCCGTTTGGGAGGTGCACAGCAAGATGGGGATGAATGTCTTTCTTGTAACAGTGAACCGTGTTTTCTCTCAGCCGATTCGTTACTACCGAAACATCAGGACCTCACCCTTTGAGTCGATCGTTGCGTTACTCCCTGTTTCACGGTAAAAATGACCTCGTCATTTAAACAGTATGTGAGCGTTAAAAGTTTACAAATCAGCGGTAAATATGGGATTACTCAGTTAGTGTGCACAGACACACTTTCCGCTGTGCTTTTCGATTAATATTAATGGTCATGCCGCAGTACCTATTTTCGCACTCAATAGAGTGCATAAAACACTAGGTCATCGAACACCTGACCTTTAGTGAACACCTGACCTTTATGGGAAAGACTCAAGCGACGATGTCGTGTCGGTCCGTTAGTTTTCGACCAACTCAACATCAACTTCTTATTTATTTCGTACCAGGCATATGAAAATGCGTCTTAAGTATATTCATGCAAATAGCGGGGACTGTTTACGAACAACGACGAGAGGATCACCGTGTGACCCAAGTTATTCGGGTTGACATTGCAGTCGTTTGCAATGGTGTCTTGGAGGTGTACGTCGCTCTCGACACGTATCTTTCTCTGATTCAAAGCTATTTAGTGCAGACGTTTGCTTTCCATCTTTACATACATATCCACCCAGAATTGAGAATCCTGCAGCGTTGCAATAAATTATATTTGTTTTCAGTAAATAAATGGCAGGGCATCATAATATCGGTGAGTGTCTGCAATCCTAGCAAGAGAGTCATTGTAATTTCGCAACATTCACTATCGGTGCAGTGACAAGTGGTTTTAACGGTTTTAAAGGCTCTTCTAAAATGGGGCTGGCTACTTTGCTCCCAGACACATTCCCGCTCTTTCCTCATTCCATTTTAACGCCCCACGGCAAATTTTAATGAGCCTGTGCCTAATGTAGTCCAATGTCACGTAATATTCGGAACTACATTTTTCAATTACTTCCAAGAATTTCTAGTAAATATTTGCAGAAGTTCTGCTTGATGCAAAACGATTGCAAGTCGTCGAGCATTTGTCTCCTCTACTTCTCAGAAGCACGCTGATTAGCCATTAATTGGGAATTGCTATCGGCGCCGAGAAACTGCTATGTCGGGTGTTTGAGTGGACCGCTGAGTCACCATAGGCTGTGCGTTTTCTTGAGCTTTGCGGATAACATTTTTCTCACGTTGGGCACCTCTAGTTCTAACCTCTGCCTGCTCACGTCTGCACTGTTCACCATGATAGCAAGAATTTTGAAGATTTAACTTACGTTTGCCAGTTATAATTAGGTACACAAAAAATTTCAAAAATATCCTAGTCCTAGAAATATGTACGAAATATTAGTATAGTATATAAAAATAGCTATTGAATTTTTACCAAAAATATTACCATGCCACAACAGCACAATTACAGATGTTTAGCTGAATTGCCGTTACGAGGCTTATGCCACTAAACAATTACAATTACAGCTGTTGAGCTGAATTGCAGTTACGAGTCTTATGCCACTGAACAGTTATTATTCTGGCAACTTCTGATGCTACGGCATTCTAAAGCATATATAAATAAAAGCGATCATTTTTCAAAGTAAAAGTTTCGAGGTGTTATTGTATTTCATATAAAAGTCATGTGATACCATTGGACTAATAAAGCAATTAACTCTAAAATTGGTAACCCCAACGTGATTCCTGAGGATTGCGTCAAACTAATCCCAATAGTATTCACATGTTACTATAAGTACAACAAAAATGATGAACAAAATCAACAAGACCAAAAGGTAGCAAAGACGACACAACAGCGGCGAAACGACCTGCTGCTACAGAATTCTTTGTTGTCCGGAGACGCTCAGAACGTGCTTTTCAGCGACACAGCAACTGGTGCAAACATTAATTTCAATGCCGTACAAGGCAACTTTAACATCACTATACGTATCGCAACGTTCAGCCCAATAACGATGTACAAATTATGGCAGCCACATAATTCAGACTTCCTGAATTCTGGACCAACGATCCCGGACTGTGGTTAATAGAGGTGGAGGCACAGCTAGGGTCGCGAAACATCAGGAACGACAATACTATGTACCAGGCAGTCGTCAGCGCTTTAAAGTCAGAAATACTCAAGGAGATGTCGGACATCATCAGGGCACCACCAGCTCAATATAAGTACATCTATTTAAAAAACTATATAATAAAACGTTTCATCGATTCAGTTGATCGCCAGTTGTACAAGCTATTGACAGAGCTTGAACTCGCGAATCGGAAGCCTATCCAGCTTCTCAGGGAGATGAGGACCCTGGATGGCAACAGAGCATCATAAGAGCTTCTTCGCAGTAAGTAGTTGGCACTGCTGCCTGACATCGTATGCAAAATCCTCAAAGCCGTCCAGAATAACAGCACGCTTGACTAGCTTGCCGAAGCTGCAGACAGTGCCATGGAAAACCACACCAGTTCTCAGGTTATGTCAACCCAGGCTTTACCAACTCATGTCCAGGCCTACGCAAGCAGTGGTTTCCATTCCTAGCCACTTAACAGTTACGACACCAGACCCTCTGTGGAGCACAGGCTCAGCAACCTAGACCGGTCCATAGAGACTCTGACAGCCGCACTCTCCGAGTGGTCCAGCGAACTCGGAAAAAGCAGCGAGAGACGTCCACGATCACGATATCGAACTCCAGGAACATCAGGTCTTTGTTTCTATCACAACAGATTCGGAGAGAAAGCCCACCCATGCATTCAACCCTGCACCTACAAGCCTACTGCCAACCAGGGAAACTAGCGAGGCTGTCGTCACCAGTCAAGGCGGTTGGCGACAGCAGTCCTCATGTTCCATCCAACAAGGAGTATCGCTCGCATGTAGATAACAGATCGTCACACCAGAGATTCCTCGTTGACTCTGGCTCAGAGGTCCCTATAGTACCACGAGCAAAAACTATTACTGCCGGAATATAAACTTTACGGATCAAACTCGACTATATTGATGCATACTGTCGTCAACCAGTCACTCTCAACCTTGATCTTCGTCGAGCTTTCACATGGCCCTTCATCATCGGCGACGTTTAGTCTGCGATCATTGAGACTAACTTCTTCGTACACTATGGCCTCCTGATAGACCTAAAAAACATCGACTCATCGACCCGTTAACGTCACTCACTACGACGGGAGAACTTGCTGAAACCACGGAATATGGTATTTCGACAGTGAACCTTGCTGGTTGCCCTTTTCAACAACCATACCGATAACATGTATGTCGAGCTTTTAAATCGTTTTATTGATATCACCAAGCCCAGCGTCACATCCGCCTCTCATAGCATGGCTGACGTGCCTCTCCACATTGTCACCACGGGCCCTCCTGTAGTTGAACGATTTTCAACAATCAATCTCACTCGTGCATATCATCAGATTCCTGTAGCTCCAGAAGACATCGAGAAGACAGCAGTCACAACACCTTTCGGTTCTTTTGAGTTCCTGGTAACTACGCAATGCAACCCAAACCTTTCAGCGCCATATGGACAATATCTTAAGAGGTTTGAACTTCTTTGGCTGTTTCATTGATGACCTCATAGTGGCTTCTGAAACCCATAAGGAACATCTCCAGCACCTAGAGCAGATTTTCAACGTACTACGCGCCAACAATCTCACTATGAATTCCAGTAAATGCAATTTCGCAAAAGAAGAGGTGACATATCTTGGTTATACAATTAACAATTACGGATACAAACCTCCAGCTGAACGCGTTGATACGATCTTGTCATTTGCTAAGCCTGAAACCATCAGCGATCTCACTAGATTACTGGGGATGATCAATTACTACCGCAAATGCATTCCCAATGCTTCACAACTGCAGGCACCATTGAATTCCTTTCTAAAAAATGCCAAGAAAAACGACAAAAGCAAAGTGCCTTGAACACCAGAGGTTGAAAAAGCCCTACAAGACTGTGAAAAGAGTGTTGCAGTAGCAACTAGAACATTCCTTTCATCTGCCGCCTCTCTCTCTCTCTCTCTCTCACAACTGACGCATCCGAATCAGCCGTAGGCGCATCGTTAGAGCAGTTCGAGGATAGTATCTGGAAACCGATTGGATTTTTCTCCAGAAAGCTCAGCCCCACAGAGTTGAAGTACAGCACATACGACAGAGAGCTGTTAGCAGCATTTGCAGCTATTAAATTTTTCCGACACATACTAGAGGGACGCCACTTTATTATTAAAACAGATCACAAGCCCTTAACCTACGCTTTCGCCTAGAGAGCCAGCAGAGCTTCACCACGACAGCTAAACCAACTCGATTACATCTCCCAGTTCACCACGGAGATCGCCTACCTCAAAGGTGAAGAGAATATGGTGCCTGATACCCTATCCAGGATCAGATCATTAGCATGCCGACCATTTTGAGCGCCAAAGAATTCAGCATGAGCAACCAGAGGATGAAGAACTCCAGCAGATTATCGCAACAACATGATTTTCAAATTCCAGCGTCTATCAATTGACGAAAACACCTCCATTTATTGTGACATATCATCCGACGTGGTAAGACCTTTCATTCCCAAAAATCTTCGCCGAGTTTCCTTCGACACAGTCCATCGATCTCTCATCCCAGTGGTCGAGTTACGGCCCGCACACTCAAGCAAAAGTACATTTGGCGGGGCATCAAGAAAGACGCACTGAACTGGTCCCCCAACTGCATACCGTGCCAACGCTTCAAGATTCAGCGTCTCAATCGCCTCACACCTAAACACATTGACGTACCTGACGCTAGGTTCAACCATGTGCACCTCGACCTCATTGAACTTCCAGGTGTCAATCATCTCAGGTACTGTTTAACAATCATAGACAGATTTTCCAGATGACCCGTCGTTTGCACTGCTTTCTACTCGAACTGGATTACTCAGCTCCACACACCGCTCGCCATCACCACAGATCAAGGAACCCAATTTGAGTCTGCGCTCTTCACGGCTCTGACATGGCTGATTGGTGCCCATCGCATAAGAACAACACCCTATCATCCGCAATCAAATGAACTGGTAGAAAGGTGGCACAGAATGCTCAAGACAGCTCTAACATGCAACTTTTGGCCAGAAGTTCTTCCAAGGGTGCTCCTAGATCTTCGCACGTGCTATAAAGAAGGCCTAAACGCCTCACCTGCTGACCTTGCCATATAATACAATTTGGCACAAGTTTACGTGTGCCCGGAGAATTTTTCGTTTCAGAGGACATGCCACCGGACCCACAGATTTTCGTCGAGAAATTTCGTGAGCATATTAGAGGAGCCCACACCAACTACTCTATTCTGGACCGCACGAAGTTTTAGAGCACATAGATGATTACGTTTTTAAAATCAAAGTCGATGGAAGAGACAATTACAGATGTTTAGCTGAATTGCAATAACGAGTCTTATGCCACTGAACAGTTATTATTCTGGCAACTTCTGACGCTACCAGAACTATTCAAGCAACTTCTGACATTAGCACACGCTAATACATATATAGAAATATCTCCCTTCCGCCTTTTTGTCTTTTGAATTTTGCGGCTATGTATAAAGCGCTATAGAGCTCGTATCTGGCAATACTATCCATCTTAGAAAAGTCTTGACATAACCTACAAAACGACGCTATGCATGGTTTGTTTGGATATTGCGTTCAACAGATACAGATTTTTAGGGGATGGTACGCTATCACTTCGAACTGCGGAAGAATGGTTTCGACGATTCAGAGCGGGTAAAAACGACACCATAGATAAGCCAGACGGCGGAAGACCTGTGACGACGAATACCGTTCAAATCATGGAAAATATCGAGTTAGACCGGCATGTGGCATCTCGTGACATCGCGCAGAAGATGGGAGTTAGTCACCAAACCATTTTAAACCATCTGCAGAAGGCTGGATACACAGTGTTGATGTTTGGGTGCCGCATGATTTGACGCAAAAAAAACTTCTGGACCGAATCAACGCTTGCGATATGCTGCTGAAACGGACCGAACTCGACCCATTTTTGAAGCGGATGGTGACTGGTGACGAAAAATGGATCACATACGACAATATTAAAGTCAAAAGCCGGTGAATCGTTCAAAACAGTGGCCAAGCCGGGATTAACGGGCAGGAAGGTTTTGCTGTGTGTTTGGTGTGATTGGAAGGGGACCATCCACTATGAGTTGCTCCCATATGGCCAGACGCTTAATTCCACCATCTACTGCGAACAACTGGACCGCTTGAAGCAGGGAATCGACCAGAAGCGTCCAGAATTGGCCAAGAGGAAGGGTGTAGTGTTCCACTAGGACAACGCCAGACCACACTTCGTTGACGACTCGTCAGAAGCTACGGGAGCTCGAATGGGAGGTTTTATCGCATCCACCTTATAGCCCGGACATAGCGCCAAGTGATTACCACCTGTTCCTGTCCATGGCGAACGCCCTTCTTGGTGCAAAGTTGAACCCAAAAAAAACTCAGCTTGTGAAAAGTGGCTGTCCGAGTTCTTCGCAAATAAGGAGGGTGGCTTCTACGAGGGGGGTATTATGAAGTTGGCGTCTAGACGGAAACAGATTATCGAACAAAACGGCGCATATTTGAACTAAATCCGATCATTGTAACACTTTTTATAAAGCATTTAATAAAGAGCAAAAAAGCGGAAGGGAGATATTTGACAACCTAATACGAGTAAAGATAAAAACGTTCATTTTTCAAAGTAAAAGTTTCGAAGCGTTATTGTATTTCACATAAAAGTAATTTAATACCATTGGAGTAATAAGGCAATTAACACTAAATATCTCCAGTGATACCAATCACATGATGAGATTTAAGCTTCATTTAACCCAATAAAAATAAATTAGGGAAGTTGAAAAAAGTTACAACTGTTTAAAAATGCGTGAAAATAATGAAGAAATTCGCTATATTTTAAAATTTTTTTATAAAAAAGGGAAGAATGACACGAAGCCACCAATGAAATTTGTGAAATTTGCAAAGACGATGCTGTATCAGTTCTGGAAATTTCGAAATTCCAATTTACACTGATGGAATAATGCCTCTAGCGGGAAAATTCCAAAAAGTGGTCGACCAAAATAGTATATATTTGTTCATTTATATATTAGTATAAATTTAAAAAGATAAATTGAAGTTTAATTAGAAATACGAAAAGACTTTTTCGACTACCCAATGTATACCACATATAAAAGATAAAGAGAAATTCGGTATGTATGTTCGTCGTAAACTCCGAAACGGCTAGACCGCTTTCAATGAAATTTTACGACTAACCTTAGGATGGTCCAGGCAGTGTTCCTGTAAGGTTTAGTGGCGATCGAAAATTTTTTTGAATTTTCTTCAATGAATTATCGATGCAAGTACCTTTTTAGAATTTTAAATACACGTTCGGTAGTACTTACTTTCCCTTGCCCCGCGCAAACAATATTTCTATGTCTGTATATCTGTAGGTCCGTAGGTCCGTACTTGTAAACTGTAACTTGAGTAAAAATAGAGATACCTTAATGAAACGGTATAATCGGACTACTGCCGCGCTCAAAAAACGCCCTTAACCGGAAACTTATAAAGTGCCAAAACTAAGCACTAAATTAAGATAGTTGTAGATCTACATGTATGTACATCTAATTTACACATATCTTGAGACCCGCCCTACCGATTTCAACCAAATTCGGTATATGCCATTTTTCTGATATTCCTATATTGTGAATATGTGTTAAATCGGACTTCAACCCCACCTGCTTCCCATGTAACACAATTTTAAACTTCACTTGATTCTTTCACTTTCCTGTGTACTGTCAAAAAGCTATTAATTTAATGCCTTTGAAGTATGTCTTCTTATGACCAAAAATTGTATAAATGAAACCAAAACTGTTCAACTTTTTACCGAAAAGAACCTTACATATATACCTGAAAGTGTTACCACGGCTTTAATCCTAGCAAGTTGCAAGAGTATGAAATGTTCAGTTGTACCCCAACTTAGCTCTTCCTTCCTTGTTACTTTAAACCACATATTATTTAACAAATCTTTAAAATCAAATATTTTAAGATGTTTTATGACTAGAAGAACCGTGGCGTTGAAATCGTCAAGGACAATTTTTACATATTTGCTCATATTGTCGCTTCTCTTCCGTCGGGGCGTGAGCAAATATATGTGATGTTGAAAAAATTTGCTCTGATAAGCATTTAGGAGAATACTTCACGGTGTCGATCATGCCATAATATCATGAATGTGAAATAATGCACCGAACAAGCATTTTCTGTATACGATAGCTCGAAACCAGCATAGTACAGTTTACTTGTTTTATAGCTAAATACTCAAAATGTTAATAACTTAACTAAAGTGGTATCTGTTTCCCTAATTTCACATGTACACAGCAGAACTATCAGTTGTCGAACAAACTGAATTATAAAAAATTATAAAAATCTTTAAGAACAGACAGGGTTTGTCCGGAACGTAATAGGACTGAGTCGATAAAAAAAAATTTATTGAACCAATCATTATAATTCTTTAAAAACTTTCAAAATGGGCTCCTTATGCGTCGATGCAACGCTGCCAAGTATTGAAGGTGTTATGGAAGGCATTCTCCGGAATAGTCTTGAGAGCCGAGGTGCATACTGCTTGGATCCCCTCTGTTGTCTCAAAATGCTTGCCTTTCATCGGCCTTTTCAAACAAGGAAAACAAATTTTTGATAAATTTAATATCTGGGCAATTAAACCAATACTTAGTTGACGGTCTGAGTTCAAAAATCCCAGGTTTCCCAGCACGGTCTTCGTTAGCGACCTCTTTTCGGCCCTTCAGAAAGACCTGGTGCTACCGAAACACATAACTTCTTGCTAAAGCAACATCTGGGTAAACCTCCCACTGTCAGATTTACCGAGTTTCACAAAGATTTTAATCGCGTGCCTCTGCTCTAACGAACGCTGTATTTTCGGCTTGCGCCACTCACAGAAACACGTCGCGCGAAAATGTTTGTTCTGACTCTCCAGATGCTCGGAGACAACTGACCAGCAGTCGCGGCGGAAGGAAATCTGTCCTATTACTCTGCGCACAAACCCTATACTGTATGTGAAAATATTCTAATTCTAATTCTAACGTTGCGCATAACTGCTCTATATCTATGCTTATTAGTTTTAATTGTTACCAACAAATGTCAGTTGTACAAAAATATGCTCAGGTACACAGCATGATGCAAGAATAGTGAAATTTTAAAAAATTTAAGTAATACTTATATAAAAATTTAATTTCAAACAAAAATTTTTCATAACATATTTTTTTTAAGGAAGCACCTTTGAAGGTTGGTGAATATTGTATTTGAAAGAAAAACTTTCTCTCGTGTAAGAATTCTCAGTTTTAGCTTATTTAAATAATTTGTTCCAAAGTATTTTTGCTTAACTCAAAGTGTATGATTGATGAGAATATAATAATTTCTTTATTTTTTCGAAAATATTTTGTCTTTGGACATGATTTATATAAAAATCTTTGTAACGAAATCGAACTTCTTTACTCTACGATTTTTTCTCCATATGTATTCAATTATTTGACTTACGTTTATAGGGAGTTATGCTGACAATTTGAAAGTAAAATATCCGAATGAGTATGATCTGGTATTCCGCCTTAAGTTGCCCGAAGAAAAACGCATACTAGTAGTAAAGGATAAAAAAATACCAGGAAATGTAAAATTGGATTTATCAGAGGTACTTCATGTTATTATAAATCAAAAGCAACATGTAAATACTTATAAACAATTAAAGAAAATGGTAACCTCCGAAAGTCTACTCTCCATACAATTACTGCAAAGTTGGTTGGAAAGCTGTTTTACAAAAGCGCTAGATGACATAAATAAAAAAATAATTTATAATGATATCACAACGACTTTATCATACAGCAAACAAGGTCCAGCACATACAATTTCTGTCAAAGAACCTTATATGTATTCAGTGGATTTTGTGCCAGCTATAGTGTTAATCAGTTCCAAAGCCATTTTACCAAGCATATCGAAAAATTGGGACGCCATTCCTAAACCGTTAAAATTTATACACAGTGATACATCATTTCGTGCATCTTACGATAACCTAGAAAATGAAATGATAAAAAATAAAAATAATTTAAAGAACGCTTTAAGGATTATTAAAAAATTTCGGGATATACACACAAATATGCACAATTTAAAAAGTTACTACATAAAAACTTTGTTTCTGTGGAGAGCATCAAGAGAGCCGGAAAAGTTTTGGTACCAGCCCATTGGATTTGTTGTTATACAAGTAAGTCTCAAATAATTATTTTAATTTGCTTTCTTACAAAGTTACACTGACTTAAAAATATTAAATATGCCGTTAGATTGTAATATTTTAAATTTAGTAAGAACAACTTACTTGTAGTAGTAAGAGCTTTGACTTATGTATAAAAATTAATCAATCATACTTGCAACTCAAGGATATATTGTAAGTGTTTATCTGTTGGACTTAAAGTTAATCATACTACAGCCAAAAAGAAATTGTTGAGCAATTAATACGGATGGAGGCAAAACACTATAGAACACAAGCAACATTGTTAAGAACTTTAAAATTAAAATTCCACATTTAACAAGTAAGGGAGGCATAATTTCGTGTGTAAACGACCATTATATACTCCCGCAATTTTCAAGAGTCAAAAGCGGTGGCCTATTTTCTGGTGTTGTTTTTCAGACATGTGGTTTTGAAGAAGAAATAAAACACATATAATTTAATGTTATTGTCAAGAATTTATCTTTATTGTAAAGATAATAAAGTTTGTCTTAATGTTTTTTAAAAATGTTTTCAGACTAGTTACCGCCGCGGCTCGCGGTTGAATGAAAAGTTTTAGTGAAGCTGATTGAATATTATTGAGTGAAAAAGATTTGAATCATTTCTAAAGAAATATATGGCCTATTGATAATAAAATCTCGTCTATTAAGTTGTGATTCAAATGGAGAAGACGTTTCTTGTGTTGTATATAAATATATATGTACATATATTATAAGTTCTGATGTATCAGATGCATGAAATTATGATAAAAGAATTGTGAAATTATTAATTCAGTATTAAATATATCATTTCTTTTGTAAAATAACTCCCATTTTTTGGCAACTTTTAAATCGGCCGGAAAACTGAAAAAACTCGTTTTCGATCCTTTAATTGCATAATAATTATTACAACAAGCCACTGCACATTTCATTTTAAAAAAATAATATATTTATGCTTAGAAATTTAAATAAATACAACAGTACACTTACACTGGTTTTCTTCATTTGAACAATTTCCACACATGCTACTCTATTTATAGTGGATGTGCCTAAAACTAATTATATACATATTTTCTCGCAACAATATTCTAAACATTCCACTGAAATTTTTCCTGCAAAGACAAATGACTTAATATTATTTTGGGAATTTCAAAAAGTGTTTACTTTTCTGTTTACAATTTGTATGCATTTCTATGCTTGCTTTTCTCAACGCAAAACTGTTACGTCACGAAATTGTTGAACAATGATTATCGAACGAAAACGGCGCATATTTGAACTAAATCCGATCATTGTAACACTTTTTATAAAGCATTTAATAAAGAGCAAAAAAGCGGAAGGGAGATATTTGACAACCTAATACGAGTAAAGATAAAAACGTTCATTTTTCAAAGTAAAAGTTTCGAAGCGTTATTGTATTTCACATAAAAGTAATTTAATACCATTGGAGTAATAAGGCAATTAACACTAAATATCTCCAGTGATACCAATCTCAATAAAAATAAATTAGGGAAGTTGAAAAAAGTTACAGCTGTTTAAAAATGCGTGAAAATAATGAAGAAATTCGCTATATTTTAAAATTTTTTTATAAAAAAGGGAAGAATGACACGAAGCCACCAATGAAATTTGTAAAATTTGCAAAGACGATGCTGTATCAGTTCTGGAAATTTCGAAATTCCAATTTACACTGATGGAATAATGCCTCTAGCGGGAAAATTCCAAAAAGTGGTCGACCAAAATAGTACATATTTGTTCATTTATATATTAGTATAAATTTAAAAAGATAAATTGAAGTTTAATTAGAAATACGAAAAGACTTTTTCGACTACCCAATGTATACCACATATAAAAGATAAAGAGAAATTCGGTATGTATGTTCGTCGTAAACTCCGAAACGGCTAGACCGCTTTCAATGAAATTTTACGACTAACCGATGGCGATCGAAAATTTTTTTGAATTTTCTTCAATGAATTATCGATGCAAGTACCTTTTTAGAATTTTAAATACACGTTCGGTAGTACTTACTTTCCCTTGCCCCGCGCAAACAATATTTCTATGTCTGTATATCTGTAGGTCCGTAGGTCCGTACTTGTAAGCTGTAACTTGAGTAAAAATAGAGATACCTTAATGAAACGGTATAATCGGACTACTGCCGCGCTCAAAAAACGCCCTTAACCGGAAACTTATAAAGTGCCAAAACTAAGCACTAAATTAAGATAGTTGTAGATCTACATGTACATATGTACATCTAATTTACACATACCTGGAGACCCGCCCTACCGATTTCAACCAAATTCGGTATATGCCATTTTTCTGATATTCCTATATTGTGAATATGTGTTAAATCGGACTTCAACCCCACCTGCTTCCCATATAACACAATTTTAAACTTCACTTGATTCTTTCACTTTCCTGTGTACTGTCAAAAAGCTATTAATTTAATGGAATATAACTTTGCACGAATAATGCCTTTGAAGTATGTCTTCTTATGACCAAAAATTGTATAAATGAAACCAAAACTGTTCAACTTTTTACCGAAAAGAACCTTACATATATACCTGAAAGTGTTACCACGGCTTTAATCCTAGCAAGTTGCAAGAGTATGAAATGTTCAGTTGTACCTCAACTTAGCTCTTCCTTACTTGTTACTTTAAACCACATATTATTTAACAAATCTTTAAAATCAAATATTTTAAGATGTTTTATGACTAGAAGAACCGTGGCGTTGAAATCGTCAAGGACAATTTTTACATATTTGCTCATATTGTCGCTTCTCTTCCATCGGAGCGTGGGCAAATATATGTGATGTTGAAAAAATTTGCTCTGATAAGCATTTAGGAGAATACTTCACGGTGTCGATCATGCCATAATATCATGAATGTGAAATAAAGCACCGAACAAGCATTTTTGAGTCGATAAAAAAAAATTTATTGAACCAATCGTTATAATTCTTTAAAAACTTTCAAAATGGGCTCCTTATGCGTCGATGCAACGCTGCCAAGTATTGAAGGTGTTATGGAAGGCATTCTCCGGAATAGCCTTGAGAGCCGAGGTGCATACTGCTTGGATCCCCTCTGTCGTCTCAAAATGCTTGCCTTTCATCGGCCTTTTCAAACAAGGAAAACAAATTTTTGATGAATTTAATATCTGGGCAATTAAACGAATATTTAGTTGACGGTCTGAGTTCAAAAATCCCAGGTTTACCAGCACGGTCTTCATTAGCGACCTCTTCCCGGCCCTTCAAAAAGACCTGGTGCTACCGAAACACATAATTTCTTGCTAAAGCAACATCTGGGTAAACCTCCCACCCCCAGATTTACCGAGTTTCACAAAGAATTTAATCGCGTGCCTCTGCTCTTACGAACGCTGTATTTTCGGCTTGCGCCACTCACAGAAACACGTCACGCGAAAATGTTTGTTCTGACTCTCCAGATGCTCGGAGACAACTGACCAGCAGTCGCGGCGAAAGGAAATCTGTCCTATTACTCTGCGTACAAACCCTATACTGTATGTGAAAGTATTCTAATGCCGGTATTCTGCGAGCAGTCTCAAGTCTCTAATAGAGACGAATCTGTGGTGAAATCTATTTTGAGACTGTTTGGTATTCTGGTGAGTTTGTCTCATCTCTAATTGAGCCATATCAGTCTCTAACTTGTTATGTGCTTTGCAGCAGGTCATAGAAAAATAAGAACACAACAATGGCCGATGAAGTTGGACTATTTTACCTTATGATGAAAAAACGAGAGGAGGAAGAGAGGTAATGTATTAATATTTATAATTTTGCTCTGATGGTCTGAGTAAGCGACACCATCGCTGCCGCTAAATTATTAATGGATTCGGTGTGTTTATTAATGGAATCTAAAGTTTGAATACGGAAAGCTCTCTCCTCCTCGGCTTTTCCTTTCATTAAATCCATATAATTTCGGAACATTTCGTCCGTCGTAATTTTTTTACTACGGGACGATGACGGAGTGCAATCATTGGACCCATCCGAAGTCGTATTTAGAGGTGACGGTGCAGCTGTGAAAACTACTTCTTCCTATATTAGAAAAAGAAAAAACAATTATAAATTCTGCACACTCGTATTGGTCTTTCTTGCTATCCTTACCTCTGTGCCAATGGCTGGTACATCAGCCAACCCATCAACCGCAATTGTCCCTAACGTTTCTAACGCTCTCTGCTCCGTTTCAGAGAGCTCACTTGTTAAGCTGGGACCGCCACCTGTCAGCAGCTTGTGCGCCTTGGCTTTCCTTGCGCGTGACCTTATTTGGTTTTGCCAATGGCTCAGATTCTGTAAATCAAAGGACATAAATACATACATATGCCAATATCTATGGTTAAATATTACTTCTCTCCATTTTATGGGGTTCCGGGAGGGCCCTTTTAGGGCATTTAATTGCACGGAGAGTTTCGCCCAAAGCTCCTCCATTCTTTTCGGCCGCGATGGGTCGTTTTGTCGTTTACGATTGTGCACTTGCACTCATCTCTAATCAGCTAAACTAAACAGCTGATTGCTGCTCTTCTTTTCACCATACTATTTGGTGAATATTTTTGAGACTGTATCTGCCAAAATACCAAAATGAGACATCCTGACTAACAGAGTCACTAAATTACGATTGTCTCAATTAGAGACATGAGACAATCGTGACAAGCAGAATACCGGCATAATTCTAATTCTAACGTTGCGCATAACTGCTCTATTTCTATGCTTATTCGTTTTAATTGTTACCAACAAATGTCAGTTGTACAAAAATATGCTCAGGTATACAGCATGATGCAAGAGTAGTGAAATTTAAAAAATTTTAAGTAATACTTACATATATAAAAATTTAATTTCAAACAAAAATTTTTCATAACATATTTTTTTAAGGAAGCACCTTTGAATGTTGGTGAATATTGTATTTGAAAAAAAAAACTTTCTTTGGTGTAAGAATTCTGATTTTTAGCTTATTTAAATAATTTGTTCCAAAGTATTTTTGTTTAACTCAAAGTGTATGTTTGATGAGTATATAATAATTTCTTTATTTTTTTCGAGAATATTTTGTCTTTGGACATGATTTATATAAAAATCTTTGTAACGAAATCGAACTTCTTTACTCCTCGATTTTTTCTCCATATGTATTCAATTATTTGACTTACGTTTATAGGGAGTTATGCTGACAATTTGAAAGTGAAATATCCCAATGAGTATGATCTGGTATTCCGCCTTAAGTTGCCCGAAGAAAAACGCATACTAGTGGTAAAGGATAAAAAAATACCAGGAAATGTAAAGTTGGATTTATCAGAGGTACTTCATGTTATTATAAATCAAAAGCAACATGTAAATACTTATAAACAATTAAAGAAAATGGTAACCTCCGAAAGTCTACTCTCCATACAATTACTGCAAAGTTGGTTGGAAAGCTGTTTTACAAAAGCGCTAGATGATATAAATAAAAAAATAATTTATAATGATATCACAACGACTTTATCCTACAGCAAACAAGGTCCAGCACATACAATTTCTGTCAAAGAACCTTATATGTATTCAGTGGATTTTGTGCCAGCTATAGTGTTAATCAGTTCCAAAGCCATTTTACCAAGCATATCGAAAAATTGGGACGCCATTCCTAAACCGTTAAAATTTATACACAGTGATACATCATTTCGTGCATCTTACGATAACCTAGAAAATGAAATGATAAAAAATAAAAATAATTTAAAGAACGCTTTAAGGATTATTAAAAAATTTCGGGATATACACACAAATATGCACAATTTAAAAAGTTATTACATAAAAACTTTGTTTCTGTGGAGAGCATCAAGAGAGCCGGAAAAGTTTTGGTACCAGCCCATTGGATTTGTTGTTATACAAGTAAGTCTCAAATAATTACTTTAATTTGCTTTCTTACAAAGTTACACTGACTTAAAAATATTAAATATGCCGTTAGATTGTAATATTTTAAATTTAGTAAGAACAACTTACTTGTAGTAGTAAGAGCTTTGACTTATGTATAAAAATTAATCAATCATACTTGCAACTCAAGGATATATTGTAAGTGTTTATCTGCTGGACTTAAAGTTAATCATACTACAGCCAAAAAGAAATTGTTGAGCAATTAATACGGATGGAGGCAAAACACTATAGAACACAAGCAACATTGTTAAGAGCTTTAAAATTAAAATTCCACATTAAACAAGTAAGGGAGGCCTAGTTTCGTGTGTAAACGACCATTATACGAGTATACTCCCGCAATTTTCAAAAGTCAAAGGCGGTGGCCTATTTTCTGGTGTTGGCAAAACGTTACGTTAAGAATGTTTTTTAGACATGTGGTTTTGGAGAAGAAATAAAACACAAATAATTTAATGTTGTTGTCAAGAATTTATCTTTATTGTTAAGATAATAAAGTTTTGCAGAACTAACGGCGCGGGTGTTGAGGCCGATGATATCAATATCATTGGCATACGCCAGCAGCTGTATACTCTTATAAAAGATTGTACCTGCTCGATTAAGTTCTGCAGCTGGAATTATTTTCTCCAGCAGCAGATTGAAGAAGTCGCACGATAGGGAGTCGCTTTGTCTGAAGCCTCATTTGGTATCGAACAGCTCGGAGAGTCCTTCCCGATCCTGACGGAGCTTTTCGTGTTGCTCAACGTCAGTTTACATAGCCGTATTAGTTTTGCGGGGATACCAAATTCAGACATCGCGGCATAAAGGCAGCTCCTTTTCATGCTGTCGAAAGCAGCTTTGAAACCGACGAAGAGGTGGTGTGTGTCGATTCTCCTTTCACGGGTCTTTTTCAAGATTTGGCGCATGGTGAATATCTGGTCGGTTGTTGATTTGCCAGGTCTAAACCACACTGATAAGGTCCAATCAGTTTGTTGTCGGTGGGCTTTAATCTTTCACACAATACGCTCGATAGAACCTTATATGCGATGTTGAGGAGGTTTATCCCACGGTAGTTGGCGCAGATTGTGGGGTCTCCTTTTTTATGGATTGGGCAGAGCACACTTAAATTCCAATCGTTGGGCATGCTTTCGTCCGACCATATTTTACAAAGAAGCTGATGCATGCTCTTTATCAGCTCTTCGCCTCCGCGTTTGATTAGCTCGGCCGGCAATCCATCGGTCCCCGCCGCTTTGTTGTTCTTCAGGCGGGTAACTGCTATTCGAACTTCTTCATGGTCGGGCAATGCTCCATCGTCATCGATTGGGGAATCGGGTTCACCTGGAGTTGTACGTTCACTGCCATTCAGCACGCTGGAGAAGTGTTCCCTCCATAATTTATGTATGCTCTGGGCATCGGTGACTAGATCAACTTTGGGGGTTCTACAAGAGTATGCTCCGGTTTTGAAACCTTCTGTAAGCCGCCGCATTTTTTCGTAGAATTTTCCAGCATTATTCCTGTCGGCCAGCTTATCAAGCTCATCATACTCACGCATTTCGGCCTCTTTCTTTTTCTGTCTGCAAATGCGTCTCGCTTCCCTCTTATACTCTCCGTATCTATCCCATTCCGCACGTGTTGTGGTCGATCGTAACGTTGCGAGGTAGACAATCTGTTTTCTCTCCGCTGCGACACGGCACTGTTCAACTGTTCTTCTGCACTTTCCGAAAACCAATGGTTTCGTCTGCAGCTGTACGTAAGGAGTTTGAAATGCCGTCCCACAGTTCCCTTATACCGAGTTATTGACGACTGCTCTCAGAGAGCAGGAGTGCAAGCCGAGTGGCAAATCGTTCCGTTGTCTGTTGTGATTGCAGCTCCTCGACGTCGATCCTTCCATGTGTTTGTTGACGTGGGTTTTTTGCTGCACAGAGGCGGGTGCGAATCTTGGCTGCAACAAGATAGTGGTCCGAGTCGATGTTAGGACCTCGGAGCGTACGCACGTTTAGAACACTGGATACGTGTCTTCAGACGGAAGGTAGTAGTAGTTGGTAGTTGGTAGTTTTTCGATCCGTAGACAGCCAGGTAGCTTGGCGAATCTTTTTATGCTGGAATCTAGTACTACAGATAACCATAATCCGGGCCCCGGCGAAGTCGAGCAGCCTCAACCCATTTGGGGATGTTTCGTCGTGGAGGCTGAATTTACCGACCTTAGTGCCAAAGATACCTTCTTTACCCACCCTGGCGTTAAAGTCGCCAAGCACGATTTTGACATCGTGGCGGGGGCAGCTCTCATAAGTGCGCTCCAAGCACATCTTTGGTCACTTCGTTTTTCTCTTCCGTCGGGGCGTGGGCGCAAACCAGCGATATGTTGAAGAACCTCGCTTTGATGCGGATTGTGGCTAGACGTTCATTCACCGGAGTGAATGATAGTACTCGGCGGCGGAGTCTCTCTCCCACCACGAATCCAACACCAAACTTGCGCTCCTTTATATGGCCACTGTATTAAATGCCAGAATGACCTACTCGTCTCTGTCCTTGTCCCGTCCATCGCATTTCTTGGACGGCGGTGATGCCAGCCTTTATTTTCCCGAGGACATCAATCAGCTGGGCAGCGGCACCTTCCCAATTAAGGGACCGGACATTCCAGGTGCATACTCTAATATCATTGTCCTTATTTCATTTGCCATGGTCGTCATCAAAAGGGGGTTTCTCATCCGAGGCTGTTGGTAGTTTTTCATTGGGGTGAGCTTTTTACGTGGCGGGTCTCAAACCCATCGCACAACTCTATGGAGATGTTTCGCCTTCGAACGGATGTTCTTAGGCTACCCAGAAAATACTTGGTCAAAGACCGGAAGTAGTGAGCTGCTTGAGCTATGTGTAAAAGAATCGTTTCTGGCCACTCCCAAGTGAATGGCGATCAGAGAACTTTCCTCACTTGCGTGAACTTCTACACATAACTCCATCCTCTTGTACGTTACAATGGCTAATAAAATCAAATCAACGGCACCTAGTACCTCGAAAATACTTCACTTGACTTGAAAAAACTAGCCATTCAAGATCTGCTTCACCATTTCTTATGCTACTCTATGAGCTCGGTTATGCTTAGCCACTATTATTTCGGAATTTTCGTTGTAGTGATGGTCATCCTCTATCATATTTATTTGCTGTCTTGATGATGCCTCGGTGATATGATTTTCATTTCCTGTTTTATAAAGGATCTTTGCGTTAAAACTCTCTATAAAAGACTTCCAGCGTTTGGATTTTTATCCGAAACAACGATAGTCAGAGGTTGGTGGTCCATCGGTTCACACATCGAACGGTTTAGTGAAATCAGGATACGTTAATGAGACATCTTTTGAAGACAGAATTTCTTTAAGTTTGTTAAATACGTTTTCACCTTCTGGTGTCAATTGAACTTTAATTTTATTTCACTTGATGGAGTTATTTTGCCGTCGTTCCCTTTTAGCATTCCAGTGCAAATTCCAGAAACGAACGAAGTCCGCAAAGTGTTGTTGGCTGGTTAGTTCATAACGTTTTATACCGTTGACCTTTTCAGGACTTGTTTTTATATCACTTCACTTTATATTCTATGTCTTGTTTGAAAAACTTTTAATTTTTTTACCGATACTCTCATATTAGCTTCGTAGAGATTACATAACACCCATTCCCATTCTTTTTTACTTGACAAGATGTCGTCTCGAAATTCGGTAACTGCATATTGTTCACAAAGTATATAGTGGCATACGAACAGACCGATCAAAATCAAAATTATACCCTTTTATGCTATAAGAAATTCCCCTGAGAAGGGTGTTAAAGCTGCGGTGGCGCGAAAAATTTTAAATTAGTGTATTCTTATGGTAAAAAACAAAATTAATTAAAGCTCAATTTTTAATATTTCTTTCATGGCTAAACTTTGAAAACTGGCTAAATTTTTACTAAATCTCCATAAATTTTTAGATAGTTGTTCCATAACAACTTACCTTTTGATATGAATGACAACGCACATTTATTTCGAAATAATTACAGTTCATAGCACAAACAACCACAATTAAACAACATTTAGAATATAAAAAACAAGGTAAATTATATACTTACTCTCGCAACATGTGTATACTCTAGAAATAGTTGTTGGGATCTGTAATATTATGTTGTGTATGATTTCAATATTTGTTATTATATTGTTATTAGTCTTCTTATTTATACAATGTTAATACTATATGTACATTTTTCAAATCTTCAGGACCTTCCACTTTATACATAATTCCTATTATTATACGATATTGATTTTCACATTAGCTATAATTTTATTTAATTAAGCTCAACTATATGACTTTTATGTATTTTTACAGCTGTTTACAGATCTTAGCAATAGTCTTGAAATGTGTAAGCTACCTTTTTATTGGGACCCTAAATTGAATTTATACGAGCAAATTGGAGAGTCTGGATTAACCGACATCAGGAGATGTGTGCAAAGTAAAAAAAAAATACTAGAAAACTATATAAGACTGAAAGTTAGAACGGAAGTTGATCATTTGAAAGTTTACAAAACCTTTTGTGAGTATATTAACATAATACATATTTTTTATATATATTTTATATATGTATAAATTTAGTTACGTTAATTTAAGCTGTCTGAAGTTACTATTTCTTATAGCCTTCCTGATCGGCATCACTTATGCTGGTACAGTTACGACGAAATTCTGAAAATCTAATCTAGGCTGTTTAATTTGATATTTGCTATAATGATTCATCAACGGTCTTTTCTTGTTAGGAGCAATGCTTTTCTATTACTAGAGGAACCTTCTACGCGTTACTATGGCTGATACATAGATAGTACTACTAATACCATCTATATATATGATTTTAGTGAGATATAGCATTTTTGTCAAGGAACTTGTGTTAGTTTACAAAAAAATGGATTAAAAAGCATTACGCGTGTTAAAAAAGCATTGCTTTTTGGGGAAAATTGAGCTCTGCACCATCAACCATTTAAAAGGGATGATATCAATATCATCGGCATACGCTAGCAGCTATACACTCTTATAAAAGATTGTACCTGCTCGATTAAATTCTGCAGCTCGAATTATTTTCTCCAGCAGCAGGTTGAAGAAGTCGCTCGATAGGGAGTCGCTTTGTCTGAAACCTCGTTTGGTATCGAACAGCTCGGAGAGGTCCTTCCCGATCCTGACGGAGCTTTTCGTGTTGCTCAACGTCAGTATTAGTTTTGCGAGGATACCAAATTCAGACATCGCGGCATAAAGGTAGCTCCTTTTCGTGCTGTCGAAAGCAGCTTTGAAATATACGAACAGGTGGTGTGTGTCCATTCTCCTTTCACGGGTCTTTCCCAAGATTTGGCGCATGGTGAATATCTGGTCGGTTGTTGATTTGCCAGGTCTAAAGCCACACTGACAAGGTCCAATCAGTTTGTTGACGTTGGGCTTTAACCTTTCACACAATACGCTCGATAGAACCTTATATGCGATGTTGAGGAGGTTTATCCCACGGTAGTTGGCGCAGATTGTGGGGTCTCCTTTTTTATGGATTGGGCAGAGCACACTTAAATTCCAATCGGTGGGTATGCTTTCGTCCGACCATATTTTACAAAGAAGCTGATGCATGCTCCTTATCAGTACTTCGCCGCCGTGTTTGAATAACTCGACCGACATGTCCATCGGCCCCCGCCGCTTTGTTGTTCTTCAGGCGGTAATTGATATTCGAACTTCTTCATGGTCGGGCAGTGGAACGTCTGCTCCATCGTCATCGATTGGGGAATCGGGCTTGGGAGGATGTAGTCATGTGTAGAAGTTCACGCAAGTGAGGAAAGTTCTCTGATCGCCATTCACTTGGGAGTGGCCAGAAACGATTCTTTTACACATGGCTCAGGCAGTTCACAACTTCCGGTCTTTGACCAAGTATCCTCTGGGCAGCCTAAAAACAGCCGTTCGAAGGCGAAACATCCCCTACATAGGGTTGTGCGCTGGGTTTGGGACCCGCCACTTAAAAAGCCCCCCCCATGAAAGATATACTTACATATATACATATGCATATATTATATATAAAAATATCGCTCCGCTGCTGGCGTAACGGGCAGCGCAGCCACGCGGCTTAGGCTAAGTGTATGTTAGGCCCAAAAAGTATAAAGATATTAATAAATGAACCAAAAATGGAAAGTGACGTCCCAAACAGAGAAATACAAAGCCCCTCATATTCTACAATATCTACAATTATTTTATAACACATCTTAAAATTTGTATATTTAACTATAACAGAAGCATAAAAATTATTGCATATACATAAAGATATTTGTGATGTAATCAACAAATTCTCTTTTTTTAGTGACAATCACGGAATTAAAGGAAAATGGTTTAATAAAGAGTTCAGCAATTCCAGAGGACAAGTCTCCAGAGAAAATAGAACTAAAGAGTTCAGAGCCCAGAAGATGTATAATACAATAACTATTTTTTTGTAGCTTAGGCAAATAAAGTCAACACTCTTGTGCTAACACAGTACAGCAGCTAATCGGGGGGGTGAAGGTCCATTATTTTATTTTTAGCAATTTTTCAATAAACTATATTAAAAGAAAGTTAAAATTGTCATCCCTGACTTCGGTCTAGGTAACGTGGATACCACTTGCTGTTCGATAATTTTATATCTTTAAAGAAATCTGAGTAAAATGATACAAAACATGTCAATTATAAAATATAATGTATAACTAAGTAGTAAAATTTCATCTATTTATAATTTTTTGTGTGTTTCTGTTATTGCTCATGTTTTGTTTTATAAATAAATCCAAAGATTATTTCATAAAAATGAAGGTCTCTTAATTTAAACCAGCGAAATGTAAGCATATTTCACAGGGTAAAGTATCGAAAGTATTTTTTGAAACTATCGAACAGTCCGTCTATCGATAGTTTTGCAGCTCTATTTCAAGGAAGCAGACACCAAATATCTAGACTGCAGTGCATTTGGGTGTTTTTGAATTCTGGAGAAATACAAGTACTGTTGTGATGACAGCATGACCTCATTCTACAAACGGATAAAATCGGGTCAATGCCTCCTTTAGTCCCCATATAACTAATATAAATATTTTCAAACTTCCAATTGACTTGGAAAGGTGAGATTTTAAGCTTCATTTAACCAAAATAAAAATAAAATTCGTGGAAGTTGGAAAAAGCTGATCAAAAATGAGTGAAAATAATGAAGAAATTCGAAATATTTTAAAATTTTTGTATGAAAAAGGGAAGAATGCCACGCAAGCCACAAATGAAATTTGTGAAGCTGTCGGAGACGATGCTGTATCAATTCGCGTAGCACAACAATGGAATTAATTTAAGTCACTCCTCGTTAAACCATTGAGGTAATAACACGTTCTATTCGTATAAAATCGATCCATTCGCGTAAATATCTCAAAACAATCATACTAAAAATGTTATTGTTAGTCTTTATTTAACATCAATTATATAAAAGACGTGTTATAATGTGTTGCTTTTCTATACGTATTTCATCTTTACTGACGTAGACACCACTTACGGGGTTTTAGCCAGGTTAAAAACAGCGCACAAGTCGTTTCTTCATTTAGTTATTTGGGCCAATTCGAGATACCAAGTGCATTCAGGCCCTTTTCCACTTCATCTCTCCAACGGAGTGGAAGTCCTCCCCTTCCTCTGCTTCAAAAGGCGAGTACTAAATCGAAAACATTCAGGGCTGAAACGTTCTCTTCCACGGAATTCACACCACAACCATGGAATTCACGCTGTGAAATGTTAACATTGTTTACACATACTTAGAACTTAAAACATAGAGAAGGTGCAAATTGAATTCTGTATGATGGTTCGGTTGGACGGCTAACAGAGCTGATAGAATTGAAGTAAGGGATTCACCATTCTAGCTGCTATTTAGCAGAAATGAGCACGAGAAGAGAATTGCTTTGAAGAAAAAATATACAAAGCCACATATGAGTGATTATTTTGTATCATATGAACCATTTTTTTGGAAAAATGGTAAAAATTATAACTTTTTTACAAAATCGGGAAAAATTAAATAAAAAATAATTTTAAATAAATTATTATTTCAAAAAAGTTTTATTTATTTTAACTATTACAAAAGAATATGTGCCAAATGAACTTAAATGTGCTCATATAAACACGTATTGAGTCATTCTTTTCATTTCTCAAAAAAAATTGATGACCCTCAAGAAATATGCATATTCGCATTATTTCGTTATCATTTCCAGTTTTGTAGCACTAGAATTTCTATGGCATATACATACATATATTATACGTACATATGTACAAAGATTCATAAGGGAATAACAAGTGCCGCACGCGTCTTTTCGCATTGTCACGGGCAACCAATGGCCGAAGCTCAAAAGAAACCGAAACAAACTATCAAATGATTGCGCATAGGACCATACATCTTTCGTAGAACTTTTCTCTCGAAAACTCGCGACGTCGTCTCATCAGTTGTTATCATCGTCCAAACCTCTGCACCATTTAGCAGGACGGGAATTATGAGTGACTTATAGAGTTTGGTTTTTGTTCGTCGAGAGAGGACTTTATTTCTCAATTGCCTAACTCAGTCTAAAGTAGCATCTTTTGGCAAGAGTTATCCAGCGTTAGATTTCCAGGCTGACATTGTTGGTGGTGTTTACACTGGTTCCAAAATAGACGAAATTATCTACGACTTCAAAGTTATGACTGACAACGGTGACGTGAGAGCCAAGCCGCGAGTGCGACGACTGTTTGTTTTATGACACGAGATATTTCGTCTTGCCCTCGTTCACTACCAGACCCATTTGCTTTGCTTACTTGTTCAGTCTGGAGAAAGCATAACTAACGGCGCGGGTGTTGAGGCCGATGATATCAATATATCAAAGATTGTACCTGCTCGATTAAGTTCTACAGCTCGAATTATTTTCTCCAGCATCAGATTGAAGAAGTCGCACGATAGAGAGTCGCGTTGTTTGAAACCTCGTTTGGTATCGAACGGCTCGGAGAGGCTCTTCCCGATCCTGACGGAGCTTTTGGTGGTGCTCAACGTCAGTTTACTTAGCCGTATTAGTTTTGCGGGGATACCAAAGGTAGCTCCTTTTCGTGCTGTCGAAAGCAGCTTTGAAATCGACGAAAAGGTGGTGTGCGTCGATTCTCTTTTGACGGGTCGTTACCAAAATTTGCCGCTTGGTAAATACCTGGTCGGTTGTTGATTTGCCAGGTCTAAAGCCACACTGATAAGGTCCAATCAGTTTGTTGACGTTGGGTTATAATCTTTCACACAATACGCTCGATAGAACCTTATACGCGATGTTGAGCATACTCCTTATCAGTTCTTCGCCGCCGTGTTTAAATAGTTCGGCCGGCAATCCATCGGCCCCCGCTGCTTTGTTGTTCTTCAGACGGGTAATTGCTATTCAAACTTCTTCATGGTCGGGCAATGGAACGTCTGCTCCATCGTCATCGATTGGGGAATCGGGTTCGCCTTCTCCTGGCGTTGTACGTTCACTGCCATTCAGCAGGCTGGAGAAGTGTTCCCTCCATAATATAAGTATACTCTAGGCATCAGTGACTGGGTCATCTTTGGGGATTCTACAAGAGTATGCTCCGGTTTTGAAACCTTTTTTCGCTGCAATTTTTCGTAGAATTTTCGAGCATTACCCCTGTCGGCCAGCTTGTCAAGCACTTCATACTCATGCACTTCGGCCTCTTTCTTTTTCTGTCTGCAAATGCGTCTCGCTTCCCTCTTCAACCTTTGGTATCTATCCTATCCCGTACGTATTGTGGTCGATCGTAGCGTTGTGAGGTAGTCAGTCTGTTTTCTCTCCGCTGCAACAGGACACTGCTCGTCGTACCAGCTGTTCTTTTGCATTTTCCGAAAACCAATGGTTTTAGTTGCAGCTGTACGATGGTGCTTGAAATGCCATCCCACAGTTACCTTATACCAAGCAGAAGTGCAAGTCGAGTCGAAAATCGTTCGGATATCAGTTGTGATTACAGCTTCTCGACGTTGAACCTTCCTTGTGATTGCTAGCGTGCGTTTTTTGCTGCACAGAGGAGGGTGCGAATCTTGTACAAGATAGTGGTCCGAGTCGATGTTAGGTCTCAGTCGTTGTCCCGTCCATCGCATTTCTTGGACGTCGGTAGTGTCAGCCTTCACTCTACCAAGGGCATCAACCAGCAGGGCAGCGGCACCTTCCTAATTAAGGGAACGTGCATTCCAGGTGCATGCCCATAAATCGTAGACCTTATTTTTCATGTTTGTTATCAAAAGGGGGGTGTCTCTTCCTAGGCTGTTTATGCTTTTTCATTGGTATATTTTTTTACGTGGCGGGTCCCAAGCCCTGCGCACAACCCTGTGTAGGGGATATTTCGTCTTCTTACTAGACAGAGGATACTTGGTCAAAGATCGGAAGTCGTGAGCTGCTTGAGCCATATGTAAAAGAATCGTTTCTGGCCACTCCCAAGTTAATGGTGATCAGAGAACTTTCCTCAATTGCGTGAACTTCTACATATGACTCCATACATCAGAGATTCTTTACCGAATGTTTAATTCCGCAGTTTATTAGGGTATTGAAATCCCACTTCCACCCGCGAAGGAAATTGCAAATGAAAAATTGGTTGTACCAATTACTTTAATTTGGTTTATATTTAAAATACAATACAATTTCAAATTTATATACATAAATGTTATCGGTACGGCCGAGTTTAATTAATTGCACTGCGAAATTGTTGCATAATCGAATTGATCGCTCACAGCAATCGGGTTGAGACGAAATCTGGCGAATATCCAATTGTATGGTGCGTTGACACGGCATAAAACAGAGCGTAACGTGTTGATGATCGAGTTGTGAGTGTCGAATTGAGTCTGCTTTCCCGTTGCCCATCCTTTTTGTTGAGTGGGTTGTTGTACAGATGTGTTGAGTTGTGCTGTAGTGTCATCAGCTGTGGTGAATTGGGCTGTTGTATTAGGATGCGCCAGTTTTACCGGGTAGAGGGGGTGGATGCTTAACTCATTTAAACAACGAATAATAATCATTATCAGCATTCATTTCTGAGCCTCTTTCACCCAATATCGAATAGTTATCATTCCTGTTGCCGGTAAATTCATCGGCTAGCGTTGTAGAACATTTTCGTTCTACAATATCTTTTTTATAATTATTATTTTTATTCTGCTGGTATAAATCTTCAGCTGGCGTTTTAGGATTTTCTTGTGCTAAGTAGTTAAATTTTGTATTTTTATATTCTTATTTGATTTTTCACCATTGTCTTTTTATTTTATTTTGCCGGTAAGAACTGCGGCTGGCTGGCGTTGTAGAACATTTTTGTTCCACAATTTTAATATTTTTTTATTTTTAATATTGCCGGTACTTTCTTCGGCTGACGTCTTAGGACTTTCTTGTCCCAAGGTGTTTACTAAAATTAAATCTTTTAGAAAATGTATTTTTTCTATTTTTTATTTCCATAAATTAGTTTCCGATTTGGAATATCTATTGTGGCTCCGATTTTATTTAAGAAATTAATTCCCACAGAGAACGTATGTGTGTATATCATAGAGAAGGTTCACATTTCAGATATCGTAACTTTTCGCAAGGGTACTCGGCAGAGATGAGGGAGTTTCACCACAGCCAAATTATAAACGAGTTTCACCAAAGTTTTGCATCAGGGGTCTCGAAAATAGCAGAATTGAGCATTTTCAGTGTTAAATGAGAAAAATAATGCTAATTTCAATGTAAAGAAATGTACGCCTACAGATTCGTTTATGATCGGTATATATGTATGTATTTGGTATCAAAGCAAATATTTAGTACATAAATATGTATGGATGTTAAAATTTACATACATATATGTATATTTCATGATGATTCCATAAAATCATTAAAAATATACATACATATGTGTAATAGAGTAAGGTTTGTATTATTACCCAAATAATTAATATAGGTCTATGGTAATTACTTTTAAATTTATACATTTACATTAAAAATTTTGCTATCATCTTCAAAGATCAAGCGGTCGTACATATTCAAGTACTCATATATAATTATGTGTGAGTGTAAACAAATATGACAGACCATACGCATAAGGTTGTTAATTTGTCTACATGCAATACACATGCATACACTGTAAATATATACATATGTACACTCAATGTTTCATGCGAAATTTCCGTTGACACGGGCAACCAATGGCGAAGCTCACGTTTTTTGCTTGCATGTCAAAGAGTCAATCTGTCGAAGGATTGACGCGACGTCAAAACTTTGAAATATTGTGTTGTTGGTAGAAAATCCGAGCTGTGCCGAAAAAATAATCGAAAGATCGCCGACTGTCACCGCTTCCTTTGCCGCTCTAACAGCTTCGCCCAGAATCTAGCGTAAATATGTATGTTTAATATGAGGGTGTATACATATCGACGCAGATTTTTGCGAGCCACGAAAAAATATTTTTGAAATGACAAATATTTTAAGTAAACAAGAACTATGTTGCCACTTTTGTCACTTCTTTCTGTGTTTAGCGAGTTTACGGGGTTGTCAGTTTTCCCTTCTGAACAAACTTCAGAAAGTTGTTCAATTTATGAGTTTTAGCGTTTGCCATCGTTGCGAAAAGCCGCTTGTAGGCAAACGCATGCTCGGGGAGAAGTGAAGCTGGTTGCTTTTATGAATGAAGCAAGTTGCTTGTTGAAATGCGCTTGGGTTCATGAATGAAAATGTTTTTGTTGTAAAAATTACTACATTTGGGCTGCGAGCATTTGGCTGCCATATTGATTTGTGACGCTGCTGATGGTGTTTGAGACGATTGTTGTTTTTGTAGAACAATGTCTTTAGTTTTTCCGTGTGACATATTTATGTAGGTCTGTGGCAATGATCGATTCTTGACATTTGATAAATCGATCATTTTACGAGAAAACTCGATTCTCGAGTAGAATCCGAATCGAGTTTACCATCCCTATTGGCAGCCATCGCGTGCACATATAATAACCTCCGCACAATAACAGCCACAAAAAAAAATGATTTTTTTTCATGTTATTTATATGGAAAACAGAAAATTTGAAACAAGCACCTCTTAATATTAATATTAAGAGCTCATCTTTTGAGTGACTTTCTTTTTCACATTTTCGAAAGTTTTTTGCCTGTTTTTCAGTTGAAAAAAAAAGGTTGACTCAGAATGACACACCCTAATATGTATATATAGTGCTGAGCATAATTTTTATTCCATGTTCAGCCCTGTTCAAGCGCCACCGTTAAAATTTCTCATTTCGAGCCAAAAGTGGTGAAACTCCTCCATCTCGACCGAGTTAGCCAAAAATATTTTTACGTTCTTAGCGCCGTGAACCTTATCTATGACAAACGTTCTCTGTCCATATTGTACGTTCTCTGAAAGAAACTGTTACGAACAAGAAACAGAACAGAAGAAAATAGTATAAAACAAAGTACGTGAAATCAGCTCTGCGCTCGGCTCGGCTTTGAGCGTCCACTCTGTAGGCACCCTTATACTATTCATTTGGACGTATGTTTGATGGATTGCTGATTTAATCAACGAATGTAAGTTAAAAAAAAAAAAATCCTATCTGATTAAGCGAATTACTGTATATAAATTTAGAAACAATGTTTTTATCGGTTAATATTTAATAAACAAATTTCATAAATTCAAAACATTTTAAGCCTAAAATATGTCGTTTACAATCCACCACCCGAACGATCAACGCTAATTTTTTGCTTCAGCTGAGCAGCTTCATGCTTTTGCTCTTCCAATTCAGCCATTCTAGCAAAACGTGAATATGCAACATCTCCAGTTTTTATGGCTGACATCATCTGCAAAGATATTTTAGCAGTTATAAAGTGTGTACATATCTGTATGTATACATATGTATTTGTATATGATTTTTACCTGTAAATATTCATCAAGTTCAACTTGTCCATTCATATTAGTATCAATCTCTCTCAGTATCTCATGAAGTTGTTCGCCTGAAACGTCAGCATCTCCGAAACTCTGCAAATTAAATAAAAATAATAAACAATTTAAATTTACTTTATTTTACACAAATTCGCTATTCAAATAAAGTGCGTTGACTTAAAATTTAGACCAGTGATAAAAACAAATTTACACATTTGCCGATAATACATTGGACGAAACCAAAAAAAAAACAAAAAAGCAAAAGAGCAAAATTCGCTAGCACCGAAGGCCATCATAAAAGATGCTCAACTCTCCTGTCACTGGAAATGTGTGAACCGCTCACCTGCCGAACTTTGACAATTGACTAGATTGGGTAGGTTTTGGTTTTGCAATTGGAATGACTGGAACGGCCAGATTGAAATTATACCGAAAATATATGTGAACGGAGGGATTGGTGCCGCCGTTCAAGATCGCAAATGAAAAATGTAAAACAATGAAAATCAAAGAAAATGCGAAATTTAAATATATTTCATGAAACGTTTTACAATTTGATGCGTAGTAGAATTATTTTACAGTTAGAAATGATTAAAAACATTTATTAATTGAGAACTAACAGCCTTAATTCACCTTATTAAGTATTGAAAGATCAAACGTCAGTTGTTTTAATATACCATAAAATCATAAAAAAGGATTTAAGTAGTTTCGTCATATATTAAAAGTCCAATATATAATAATTTGCAATCGTAATAAATGTTGGGTGTTTTAATTTAAAATGCCCAAAAATTCTTATTTTGTTCGATCTGGCCATAATGGAAAATGTTATAAAAATCGCTTATTTTGAGGCGCTCTCACACTGGAATAAGTTGGGCATCCCATTATCCCTGCCAACAAGTGTAGAAGTCTTTTGAATTATCTTAATAAATAATCGTTTTAATATTAATGTGGTATTTTATTACCGCCACATATGTATACATATGTAAACAAACCCAAACACAACTGATTGCTCTCTCACAACGCAGGGTTGCCAGTCTCGATATACTGTAGTAACTATAAAAATAGTCTTCCATATGTTTGAAATTTTCTTAAGCTAACTCAAAATCAGAGACGAATGCTGTTATTTATAAATATATAAACTATTTTTAATAGTTTGATTTCAGTTTTGATATAGATATTATATTATGAAAAATTATAATTGAGAAGTTAGATGTGTTCTATATAGACGTATTGAGTAATTGCAACATTGTTCAAATGAAAACAAAAGAGAACGGCTGATTTCTACGTTTCCACTACGTGCTCAACTTTTTACAAATTTTGTTCACTAGGGGCGGTAACCATTGTAGAAATATACAAGTAACGAAAGAATCATATGGTCGTCAACAGCTGAGATCCCCTGATCGAAATAGTTGATTTTTCGGCACAGAGATTTAAATAAAAGGACTTAAAAATAATAAGGAGGCTGCAGTATAGGCGCGTTACCAATATTTTTTGGGTATTAGGTTCCCCCGGAGGCCTATTTTCACCCATATAATATATGCAATACTAAACAAAACTATTTGTAATAATTTGAACAAAAATAGATATATTCTTCAAATATTTTTAATAAAACAAAAACGATTTGCCAATATTTTGATACAATAAATAAAATGTTAATCAAAACTAGGTAAATTTAATCTTTATAAATTTTCGAAATACATTTGAAAATTTAACAAAAACGTACCTAAAATAATAAATTGGATAGCATAACACGGCAACACACTCGTGCCTTTTCTAAGGCATTTGGCCGTTTTAGTAGTAGAATATTTAGGAAACCCTAACGAACTGCCTGGGCTTTTGCTCTGAGTGTTTATACCCAGTTCTTCTCAAGTACTAAATGCTGTAAGAGAAAAACAGATAGCCAAGTTTGATGTAGATTATTGGCTACCGCTGTCACTGCTGAATATTATTTACAAAAAAGTTGTAATTGTTTTATTTTAATAAATTAATCTACAATACGCAAGCCGCCTATCGGTTAATTTAATCTTTTACGAAACAGTGCTACTAGAGGTGTTTGTTAAAGTTTGTATGAGTTTCTTAAAGCCCAATAGACAATCCTAACTGGAACTCTTGTATAAGTAATATTGTTCATCCTTTTCTTACGCAAAGGCCTTATGAGTTGCATGGTGGGTATGAGTTAATTTCCGCGCCGATTATTTCAGTATATTGGAATTTCGGTAGTTTAGACTACGCCCTTTATCGATAATTGTAGCAGATATTTTAAACAGTATTAGCAGTCTATAAGTTTTTCTGTTGGCTGCCGCTGTCGGGCTGGTAAAAGTCAACCTTAACAGAAGAACAAAGACTTTTCTCGAAGACCATATTTCATTTGAGTAAGGAAGCGGAACATTTTTTACTCTTGCAACTTGCTAAGATTAAAGTGGGGAATACACCTTCAGTTGTTGGCAAAACTTTAATTAGAAACTCTGCGATTGAATTTAATATTCATTGTTCGACAAAATAGTAAAAGAATCACAATCCGATTGGGTATCTTATCAACTTATGTGTATTATAAGTCGCATGCTCACTTACCGAGCGATTCTGTAATGTGATACACACATACATGTCTCTAAAATTAATAGCGGGATTCTGTAACCAGTCTCTAGTCTCGATTTGAGACATTTAGAGGTAAAGTCTCAATTTGTGACTAGTTACTATTCACTAAACAGTCTCTAGAGTTAGTCTCAAAATATTGCCTCAAATTTGAAACCTGAAAGCTAGCAGGCCACAAAACTAAAAAGAACTCTTGTCTGTCATTTTGAATGTACTAAATAGAGATCAACATCAGGGGCGAACGCAGGGGGGGGGGCGGGTGTTTTGGGGTGTTAAAACCCCCCCCAAAGTAATTGAATTTTTAAATAATAGAATTTAATTCTACATAGTCATTTGAAAAATTGTAATTTGTTGTTCTCAAAGCAATCTTTCTGCCGATGATGTATGAATATGTAAAATAAATGAATACATTAGTCACTAACAGTGTTGCCGTTTTGATACAATTGTATCTTTTTTGATACTTTTTTTTCTAAATTTTGTGATTTGATACTTTTTTGTTCACAAACGGCCTATTTTGATACTTTTCCGCTGATAGAATTTAATTTTTTGAAACTATGATAGTATTAAAAAGTTGTGGGAATGTAGGCCAATTAAAAAACCCAGAAAAATATAAACTGGACAGAGACATTTTTTTAATTTGCTTCAAAGCTTGCCTTATAACTCTGTGGCTGCTGAACTGGATTTTTTTAGATTTAAGGGGAGTTGTGAGTCGAAAATGGACTTCTTTTGAAAATTAGTTCTGAACTGAAAAGTCACAAATAAGGTTTCTTTATTTTTTAGAGTTTATTGTTAATCATAATAAAGGAAAAATAAAAACTCATTTATTATGACTTTCAGTTTTCGTTCCATGAGCAAACTGTTGTGAAATAAATTTAAATTAAAAAAAAGTATGCTATTTGCAAAAAAATACTTGAGTGTCTTAACTAAAATGTCTATATTTTTAATAAAAACAACCAGAAAAAACTGGTCTGAATTAGATACACAACTTTACTTATTATTTGTTTTTCATTTGCTGAATTTAGAATGTGGAAAAGGTTAAACATCATTTCTTCAGATTATATTTTCTAACTAAAATTTTGAATATATTTTCAGGAACTGGTTAAATCAAACAAAGAGATCCAAAACTTTTTTAGTGCATTGTTTTTCAAAGATTGGAGCAACAATCCCTATATCTGTCGCTTCAAGTGAACGCTCGTTTTCCTCACTTCGCAGGCTTAAAACACATTTAAGAAATAAAACTGGAGAAGCACGCCTGAACGGAATGGCTCTCTTGAATATCCATAGAGATATAGACGTGACGGAGAAAGAGATTTTAAATGGTATGGCCCAAAATAAAATAAGATTAGACTTCAATTTGTGAATAAAATAATGAAACATTGTCTTTTTACATAAAAACCCCCCAAATTTTTTCCTGCGTTCGCCACTGATCAACATAGATATTATTGGATTGTCGCCTTTTTATAATTTGTAAGCAACTCAAACACATAAAAGTTAAATATAAATCATTTTTACATAAACTTCGTAAATATTATAAAACAAAGTGAACATATATTTTTATTTTTATTGATAATTATGTTTTTTACTATGTTATAGAAAATGTAATATTTGTTATCGACATATTTATTTTCGTTAAAGTGTAAAAGCATATCTGAATAAGGAAATGTAATAGATTTTGTGACTGTCACTTACAGAATAGTAAAATCGTCTCAAGTCTCAAAAATTATCTCTGACTTAAAATTTCAAATTTAGAGACTTGAGACTGTATCACTGTACAGAATCGCACGGTATGATTTTAAATTAGAGACAATTTTTGTGACTTGAGACGATTTTGCAATTCTGTAACTGACAGTCACAAAAATCTATCACATTTACACTTGAAGGAAAATAAATACATATGTATGTCGATAACAAATATTATATTTTCTATAACATAGTCAAAAAACATAATTACCAATAAAAATAAAAATATATGTTGACTTTGTTTCACAATATTAGCGAAATTTATGTAAAATTGATTTAGTTTTAACTTTTTCGTGTTTCAGTTGCTTACAAAGTATAAAAAAACGAAAATCCAATAATATCTCTATTCAGTATACTCAAAAAGGGGAACAAGAGTTATTTTTGGTTTTGTGACCTGCTAACTATCAGGTCTCAAATTTGAGACAATATTTTGTAACTAACGCTAGAGACTGTTTAGTAACTAGTCACAAATTGAAACTTTACCTCAAAATGTCTCAAATAGTGACTAGAGACCGCTTACATAATCGCGCTATTAGTTTCATTAAGACATTAGGGGTATTCGCTTGCTCTTGCAAAACCCTTGCACGGTGCAAGAATTGCATATATTTCCTCTTGGTGCACCGGCACAACAACAAACACACGCAGAAAATTATTTGCAATGGCTGTAAAATGTGTCAGACCAAAACCCATGTATATTTGCGTGTAATGTCACGCAAAAATATAATTGCAACCCTGTTTTAGCTGTCATTTTACACAAAGACATATTTCGTCGTTAAATTGTTGAGGAAGGTAAGTTTGAAATAGATTTTATAATTTCTATTTAAATTATAAAAATTTGTTACAGTTTTTTTTTTTTTGTTAAAAATTTATGCAGAAGGTGCGCCAATTCATAATAAATAATAGTCATTCACAATAAATAGTGGAAGTATTACCCTGATTTCATTCACTTTATGCAAGAGAAAAACCTATTAGAAAGATTATCTTGGTAAATTTCCTTACTATACATATGAACATATTGACCGATAGATGCGGTATAAAGTCAACCATAAGTTCCTACATTCAATTAAATATAAAGTTAGGTATTGCCCCGATTTCACACATTTTCAGCACAATTACATGCTGACATCACAAATACTTTCTCCTCGAATTTCAGTACTAGACCTCACAGAGTTACCGATAAGTTCGGTAAAAAATCAGCCATATGCAATGGGGTCCACATATTTGATGCCTGCGGCTTTGAAAAGATAAAGTCCCAATTTCGACAATTTGTGGGCGTAAGGTAAAATACCTTGAGGGAAATATTTGTGCAAAGTTTGTTTTTGAATTAATTAATTGATGTTGATTTGCATATTTACAATAGTAAAGTGAAAGAATCAGATGGAATTTAAAAGCTTGGTATATAGAAAATAACTTCATTCGCCCATTTTCATAGCGTACAATACCTTCCTTACCTTATTGGCTGTATTTATTCAATAAGTTATCGCATTTTTAGTGGGTTTCAACATAGCAGTTTGGAATATATGTATGCCTACTTTTAAAAAAATTTATTGCCACAAGTGATTCCCTATACAAACATACAGTTTTGTATCTTAATTTAGTGCTTAGTTATGACACTTTATGGGTTTCGTTTAATGGCGTTTTGTGGGCGGGTCCGATATCCGATTACGCCCATCTGCAATACTGATCTCGCTTGTTGAACCTTATTCATGCAAATTCCAATTTATCATATAGGAAATTATGAACAAATATGGATGATTTAAAAGTATTCGATTCAGTACCAGCCGGTAAAAGCTGAGGGAGAGGAGACCTCCACTCCGTTGGAGAGATCAGCACTTGTTAACTCGGCTATAACCACGTATGTACATATGTGGTATCTACGCCAGTAAGAAAAAAAATGAGACGCGGAAAATGTTTCAGCTGTTGCCTAATTTCAGTTTGGTAACTTAATTAATGGCTTAGTTGTGCAGCAGCAATACTAACCTCTTCAATTAAATCAGCGCAACTTGTAAACCTGATTATTTTGATATGTATAACTCTGTATTTATCTCGACTACTTTAAAGTATGACTAGAAAGCGCTGGGTCAACGAAACTTGTATACTATGTGCAAAATGTTGTGAAAGTATAAACAATAATAATACATTTATTGTAAAAATTACTTAACATGATCTCTTCTTACCTTAAGAGCCCGGCGAATATCATTGATTGAAACGTAGCCTTTCTTATCCTTATCAATGAGTTGGAAGCGTTTAACATACGTTTGAATTTCGTCTTTGGACAGTTTTATTGGTATTCTTTCCTTTGATGTTCTATTTACCATTTGTCCCATTTCATGAGCTAAAAACTCATTAGCCAGCTTTAATTGTTTCTGAAATCGGAAAAAGTAACCAGTTATTTAACAGATAGCTGTTATTTAAAATTATTTGCATTTACCTCCTTTTCGTCTTTTGACCAGTGAAGTTCTTCCCCCATTATATCAACAATGACAGGTAGTGCTTCTGAAGCTGCCTGTACGTTTAAAAACGCTAAACGTAGTCGTCGTGCAATCATATCTACTGCTGTGCAAGCATATTCGCGAACTCCATAGCGTATTTCTGCGTCAATATATGGGAATTCTGGATGAATACGATTGCCAATGATTGGCCAACGTTTTCCAGTTAATGATGCCATTTTCGAAACAGCAAATGCTCTGTCACCATAAGACTTCGCTAAATGTTGGGCTACTTCACATTCCAAACCAAAATCTTGTACCAAACGAATATACATAGTTGGTGTCCAGCCCTGTCCGCCTTCGATTTTCAAGTATGATGTTACGGCTTCTGATCGTTCAGGCTTTAAATTACAAGCTAAAAATTTCGTAAATTAGACATTGCTATATTATCGACTTTGCTTTTTTCCAACCTTTAATTGCCGCATCAATGGTATGCTCTGCCATAGCCCTGTATGTAGTCCATTTACCCCCTGCGATTGTAACTAAATTCGATGGACTCACATGAACAATATGATTTCTAGCCAACGATTGCGTATCTTCTTTGTTTGGGTCCGAGACAAGTGGTCGAATACCACTCCAAGCCGACAGAACGTCACCACGACGAACCTCAACATCCGTATTTAAATAATTTTTTATTTCATTCAAGATAAATTGAATTTCGTCTTCTGTTGGGCTTGGATTGTGCGTTATGTCACAAGGTAAGTCTGTAGTACCAGCGATGGTTTGTCTTTGCCATGGTAGGAAAAAAATTACACGCCCATCCGAAGTGGAAGGATCTAAAAGTCCCATTTGATCAGGGCTGTAATAACCAGGAAGCACAATATGTACACCTGAACTTGGACAGCAAATAGTTTTCACATTCGGATCGTCCATTTTCCGTATGAAATCAGTGAATGGTCCCGTTGCGTTAATAATGCACTTAGCCTTAACTGTAAATTCTTTTCCAGATATGTGATCTTTGACCTTTGCACCACATAGCACTTTTTTGCCATTTTCATCCTTCTTTAGAAGTTCCTTAACTTCAACATGATTGCAAACGGTTGCCCCATGTCGTGCGGCAGTTAAAGCTACAGCTAAGCACATTCTTGCATCATCTTGTTGACCTATAAGTATACATCAAATACTAAGGAGTTATCCCGTTTTCTGGTTTCAAAAAATAAAAAAATCGATTTTTTTGCACAAATCCAATCTACAGCATTCATAGAATGTTCTGGCGATAAAGTAAAGTTCTCACAGCATTCAAAAAAATTAATTTTCAAACTTTGATCCTAGTTCCGTCTATAACCACCTCCTACAAAATTATATGCAATTTTTTTATTTTAACTTAGTCTGTCCAGTCTGTCGTAATCATAGACATCGTTTGTCTCTTGTCATCTTTTTTTGTTTTAATAGGTGTCATTGAAGCAAATCTTGTATTTAGCAAAATATTTCAAAATTATATGTAGTAAAAGTTGGAAATTCTGTATTTTTTTCATTTCAGTATCAAAAAATACGAAGCAACTTAAAAAAAGCGGCCGTCACACGGTATGACGCCCTTAATCGAATGTTTAAAACACTAGCCAACATTATAGTGAATTAAAATTATAGTTTTTTTCACTATTACTTCTTTATTTTTCATTTTGTTTGCACTTTTCTTCGTTTCGGCCAGTAGTGTTAAGTATTATGAAAATGTGTCACCGCAAAAACCGTAGAACTGTTTACAATGCGAACGGCTTACGGAGTACGGATCGCCCTTTGTAACGCAAATCACTTTCGCAACGTCTTACAGAATAATTCCCAAGGACTTATCGAAAAGCTTTTAGAAAAACTGATAAAAAAAGCAATATCGATCGTAGTTTCGATTCTTAGTTTGTAAAGAAAAATCGTGGGGGGAAATCACAGACCGCTTGGATTCTATATACGGAGATCACTTCGATGACGACAATTATATATTGATTTAATGAACTAAGTCATCGCAAGTTAGTTTTAAATAAACCATGCCCAGGTGGCTCAAACCGGCATCCACAGAGGTTAACGTAATAAAATGTCATGATCCGACTATTGAATGTGGGCGAGACAGCTGGTACTGAAGAAATCTTTGGTATGGTGCAAGGAATATTGGATATTAGAAAGAAAAAATTTAGAGTTCGTAGATGGGCGTAATCGGACCACTGCCACGCCCGCAGAATTTAGATATAAAGTTATAATTTTGCACAGGGTATCACAAAACCAAGGGGCACATTGAGAAATTATTTTTTTGAAAAAGTAGACGTGGCCCCGCCCTCTAACAAGTTTAATGTACATATGTATGTATCGCCCAAACCATTGGAGCTAGAACAACCAAATTTGCTGAGTACAAATCTTTTAAGAACTTCTATCGACAATGTGAAAATGGATCAAATCGGATGGATAACACCGCTCACTGTCCATATAACGGTACTGTTAAAAACTATTAAAAGCGCGATAAATCAGTAAATAAATACGCTGGAAACATTAAATTTTACCACTCAGATGATAAAAGAGAGCTTGATGGGAGCTGGTGTAAAAATTGGATGATGGGCGTTGCAATGACCACTTTTTGGTGAAAGCCCATAACTCGCCTGACTAACCGATTTCGGCAAAATTTGATACATAGCATTCTTCTTACATTCTTATGTCACGTTGTGAAAATGGACGAAATCAGACAACAACCACACCTACTTCCCGATAGCACAATTTTAAATTCAACTTGATTCGTTAAGTTTCAAGTACACAAATCAAGGAGCAATTAATATAGGGGGATAAAACTTTGCAAGAGCAATGTCTTTGATATATGCCACCTTATGACCAAAAATTGTTTAAATCTAATAAAAACTGTTCAATCCCCTAGGTACCGTTTAACGTTTTGCACCATAAAGTATTTCCCTGGCTTTGATTCTTGTAAGTTGTAAGGGTATAAAATGTTCGGTTGCAGCCTTCCTTTTTGTTTTAACTATTTACGTTTTTTTATTTAAGTTGTGAAATAATAGGTTGTCAAAAAAGTCTTGCGGTATTTTCGCTAGTTGGCGCTGAAAGCGCGCAGTTCTAGTTTTATTCGTCGCATCGGGTCATGCTATACCTTTTTGGAAAGCTCATTTCACGCGCTAACACGTGTTTTTGATTTTTGATTTGTTGATTGTCGTTTCTTTTAAGTCGTTCGTGAGTTATAGCGTCGCAAACATGGAGCAAAATAAAGAGAAAATACGGCATATTTTACAGTACTACTACGATAAAGGTAGAAATGCATCTCAAGCCGCCAATAAAATTTGTGCAGTTTATGGACGCGATGTAGTTTCCATTTCCACCGCACAACGATGGTTTCAACGTTTTCGTTCTGGTGTAGAGGTGGTCGAAGATGCGCCACGCTCCGGAAGGCCTGTTGTCGAAAATTGCGATAAAATCGCTGAATTGGTCGAAAGAGACCGGCATAGTAGCAGCCGTAGCATCGGTCAAGAGCTGGGCATGAGTCATCAAAAATTCATTTCAATTTCAATAAAAAAAAAAATCAATGAAAATACCGCAAGACTTTTTGACAACCCATTATTTTTACAAACCACAATATCCGAATTTTCTAAACAATCCTAACCCATATTCATACATACATACATATGTATGTAGTTATATAAAATGTTAAAATATTTCGAAATTACCTTAAAATAGGTTTACCGGCATTTCTAAATTATTTTGAAATCCGTATATTTGCTTTCAAATGTTGTACTTTGTATTCAACTTCGTCAATTCGTATATATTTTCAAGCGATAAGACATATTTGGGGTACTCACAACGTGTCATAAAGCATCGTAAAATCATAAATTCATAAACTCCTAGTTTAAAAAATTTGTTGTTGGATTGCATACTAAAATACGTTTACGCAAATATAACTCTGAACGCTATGTTTTCGGATCGTTACAACTTATAACTTTATGAGACTATGTGAAGCCACTAATTATTTTGTACATACCATCGTAATACACAATAGCGCCACATAGTTTATCTTTCTTAAGCATAGGGAACAGTTCTAGTGCATCTTTTTTTGAAAGATAGTATGAACTTTTGACATTTCTATCACCAGCCACAAGATCATAACACTTGATGCCAACCCAATAGTAAGGCACCTGCCACCATCTGCAATAAAATTATTTGTATTAATAGTAGGTAAGTTATTTTATATTTTAGAAATAAATATTTACAAATCTATTATGGCTTAAGATGAGTAACAATATACACTGCAGTAAACTTTGTCTATTAAACGAAATGGTAAATAAATGGTACTTATGTATGGACTGCATAAAATGAGTCAGATACAATGCATTTTACATCCAGGATGACCCAAGAAGGCGATATAGGAGCCGGTATAGAAATTGGACGATGCCATGCCGGCACTGCCCACTTGTAGGTAAAATCACATTTCTTAAGATCTGCTCTACCGATTTCAACGAAATTATGTTACCATTTCCTTGTTACGGTGAGAAAATGGCCGAAATTGGACGGCAAACACGTCTATTTTCCATGCAACACAACTTTAAGTTCCATCTAAATTTTCACTTTCAAGTATAAAAATCAAGCAATATTTAATATATCGATATAAAAATTTGCTCGAATATTGGCTTTAGGGTGCGCCAATCAGGTCAGAAATATTCAAGTCCCCAGACCAGACCAGAATCGTGGACCCTGAAGCCTATGGCTGACTATTTACGGGAATTATTGGCCTATGTTTGATATATATTATGGAAATTAAGAGATACTCTTGATAAAAATAAGGCTGTAGCTCTACGATGGGTAGAATCGGAATGGAATTTCCCTTTTCCCCATATACCTAACAGAAAGATTTTCGAACTTCCCACCCATATATCGGCCAATATGTGAATCTTCTTAATTGAATTGCGTGAGAGTATTTCTATCCTAATGGTGCATATCTGTGCCCAAAATAAATAAAATCGGTTGAAAACTTGCATAGTTTAAACCTCACATCTTTAGCTTAATGAATTCCGATTCTCTGGTAGCCTCTTCGGTTAAGTTTATGTCACATATATTTCAATTGAGTAAATTAAGTTAGCAAAATAATTGACCTAACATGTAATATAATCTTATAAATTACTAAATTCGTATTTCATTCACGATTTTTTTCGAATATCCTGTTGCTACATACTTTTGTTCACCTAACGGTTGTAGGTATCCCCTAAAACTAAGAGAGTTAGATAGAGGGTTATATCTTTATATATAAAAACTACGTGTTACGTTGTTTGTCCGCGATGGACTCCTAAACTACTGAACCGATTTTAATAACATTTAGCACACTGCCCAGTTCGAACCAACTTAGAATATAGTATAGTAAAACCAATCATAAATAAAAAACACTGTGAAAGCTCTGTTAAATGGAAAATAAAATTTTCACTGTATTGAATAGTTTATTATATGAATAATGGTATGAAATGTTTACCATAGCAACGCCTGGCTGGATCCACTAGTATACAGACATATGTATATAAATGATCAGGATGACAAGAAATGATGGAACCCGGATACTGTCTGTCTGTCCGTCCGTCCGTCCATCCATGCAAGATGTAAATTGAGTAAAAATTGAGATATCTTTATGTACAAAAAAAATTACGAGTTCATAGATGGGTGTAATGGAACCACTGCCACGCCCACAAAACGCTATTAACCGAAACCCATAACTTAGTACTTAATTAAGATATATAACTGTAATTTCGCACAGGGGTTTGCAGTAGTAAGGGGCACTAACAAGTTTAATATACATATATCCTATTCAAACTCATGTTAGATGGTAATCCAACATTTGAGGAAGACATAAATCGATAGGCGGAGAACCTAGTGCGGCACGTCATTAAAGCATGCGACGCTTCTATGAATAGGAAGAAAAATGGCGCCCATAGAACACGTTAAGATAGGAATGCCACAAAGCGAGGAGGAGGTGTCAAAGGAGTCGCGGACTTGCAGACAGTACGCAATTACGCGAATGCCTTAAGAGAAAACGTAGCGATCTCAAAAAAACAATCAAAAAAAGTAAATCCTACTGCTTTAAAGTACTCTGCGGAAAAATCGACGAAAACCCATGGGGTGATGCTTACAAGCTGCTAATGACGAAGATCAGAGGTGGCAAAGGACAAGCACCGACGTGCCCAGCGCTACTGAAAACCGTTGTGGAAACTCTATTCCCCACACAGCCTCTAGAGAATCGAACGGCGCGAACCTGTGATACGGAATGGACAATAGTCACTGATGTGGAGTTAATAGAAACGGCAGAGAGATTTGGCAATGCCAAAGCACCAGGTGTGGATGGTATCCCAAATAATGCTTTAAAGATTGCTATTAAGCACAATGCGAAACACTTTGCTGAATTGCTTACGCGGTGCTTACAAAAAGGAGTCTTCCCGAAAATCTGGAAAAAGCAAAGACTGGTCTTGTTGCAGAAGCCAAATAAACCAGCAGGAGAGCCCAATTCATATCGACCGCTCTATATGCTGGATACGACCGGCAAGATACTCGAGCGGATAATCTGTGCACGATTAGAGCTGCATCTAGAAAAGGAAGGAGAAAAAGGTCTGTCTGACAACCAATATGGATTCCGCAAACAGAGATCCACCACTGATGCGATTAAAAAGCTTACTGTCATAGCTAACAAGGCAATAGAGGGTAAAAGATGGCTGTATGGTACTAAGGAATACTGCGCAGTAGTCACGTTTGTCGTTAAAAACGCGTTCAACACGGCGTACTGGCCGCATATTATAAGTGCACTAGAACGTAACAAACCCCGGCTTACTTGGTTAGGATCATATCCAGCTACTTGTCTGACCGGTTGTTACTGTACGATACGGATGACGGACAAAAAACATATAGGGTAACGGCCGGAGTTCCACAAGGTTCCGTGCTTGGCCCATTGTTGTGGAACGTTTTGTACGACGGGGTGCTGCGTCTCCCACTCCCAAAGCAGGTACAGATAATCGATTACGCGGATGACAGTAGTAGCAAAAGAACTGGGACAACTTGAGTACCTCTGCAATCAAGCGGCGTTAACGATCAAAGAGTGGCTCGCGGCAACAAAACTTCAACTCGCTGGGCAAAAAACTGAAGCTGTCCTGATCACAAGCAGGAAAAAGCTCGAAGACATAAAATTAAATATTGACGGCCACAGTATAATGACCCAGCAAGGCACTAAAGTACCTAGGAGTGCTTATTGACAATAGACTTAGTTACAAGACGCACATCGAAAAGGTATGTGAGAAGGCAGCACGTGTAACGGCCGCCCTATCAAGAACAATGGCCAACATTGGTGGACCAAGCCAAAATAGGCGAGCGCTATTGGCAAAGGTGAGCCAATCAATTCTGATGTACGCGGCGCCCTTATGGGGACCAGCACTACAGCAAAAGACGTATGCTAAGAAAGCGAAATTTTCAATGCGGCTCAGTGCCATAAGGGTGACGTGTGCATTTCGTACGGTATCCCACGAAGCGGTTGGGGTTTTAGCAGGCATCATGGCACCATAGATAATGGCCATGGAACTCAAAAGAGTATATGACAGGTCTACAAGACTGGGTAGGCGACTAACAGCTGAAGAGCGGAAGGAAGAGAGGCAAACAAGCCTCAATGAGTGGCAAGGACGGTGGGATGCAGCTACGACGGGCAGATGGACCCACACGCTAATTAGAAATGTACAAGCATGGGTAGAAAGGAAACACGGAGAAACAGATTTTTACCTGACGCAGTTTTTCTGCGACAGCAGAGGAGAAAACGCGCTACACATCTTCTTGTTCTGCCGACGGTATGAAAAGGAGTGAGCCCATCTACAGAAACTGACAACGGAACAAGTGACACCGGATAATATAGTGCGACTGAGTCAAAACAAGTGTGGGATAGTGTGAGAGCGTGGTGTGCTATAGTTCTGAAAGAACTAAGAATGAAAGAGTGGCAACGTAGTGAAATCAGAAGGATGAATGAGGAGTAGGTCTGAATGACGTGACTGACGAGCCGAATGGCTAAGCTTGGCCCCACGATGTAATGCTTAACGGCAGTTCCGTGGGGCAAATAAACAAGCGAAGACAATGGAGTTAAGAGTTTAGTAGGTAGGCGTATTGGTCTCTGCATTAGCGGCCAATACGAATCGTGCATACCGTCCGGAAAAATGACGGTATCTTTATAAGATTCCCACTCCAAAATCCAAAAAAAAAAACAAAAAAAACGACACACATGTGTGCACATCAATCGTAAAAAATCAAACATTTTCGCGAACATGGATCGGTATGCACACAAGCCCATACACGAGTAAACCGCAATCGCACACATACCGATCGAACTCACATGTGTGTCGTGTATGGCCACTTAAATAGTCACACACAAGTGATCGTTTTCAACTAATGTTTATCAAAATAGTACAACATGAAAAACAAATTTCTAAAGTAACGGTTAATCGCAATCCTCAACATCGCGTATAAGGTTCTATCGAGCGTATTGTGTGAAAGATTAAAGCCCACCGTCAACAAACTGATTGGACCTTATCAGTGTGGCTTAGACCTGGAAAATCAACAACCGATGTCTGAATTTGGTATCCCCGCAAAACTAATACGGCTGCGTAAACTAACATTGAGCACCACCAAAAGTTCCGTCAGAATCGGAAAGGACCTCTCCGAGCTATTCGATACCAAAGGAGGTTTCCGACAAGGCGACTCCCTATCGTGCGACTTCTTCAACCTGCTTCTGGAGAAAATAATTCGAGCTGCAGAACTAAATAGAGAAGGTACCATCTTCTATAAGAGTGTACAGCTGCTGGCGTATGCCGATGATATTGATATCATCGGCCTCAACACCCGCGCCGTTAGTTCTGCTTTCTCCAGACTGGACAAGGAAGCAGATGAGTCTGGCAGTGAACGAGGGCAAGACGAAATATCTCCTGCCATTAAACAAACAGTCGTCGCACTCGCGACTTGGCTCTCATGTCACTGTTAACAGTCATAACTTTGAAGTCGTAGATAATTTCGTCTATCTTGGAACGCAGGATAACTCTTGCCAACAGGTGCTACTTCGGACTGAGTAGGCAATTGAGAAGTAAAGTCCTCTCTCGACGAACAAACACCAAACTCTATAAGTCACTCATAATTCCCGTCTTGCTATATGGTGCAGAGGCTTGGACGATGACAACTGATGAGTCGACGTTGCGAGTTTTCGAGAGAAAAGTTCTGCAAAAGATTTATGGTCCTTTGCACGTTGGCCAAAGCGAATATCGCATTCGATGGAACGAAGAGCTGTACGAGATATATGACGACATTGACATACTTAGTTCAGCGAATTAGAAGACAGCGGCTACGCTGGCTAGGTCATGTTGTCCGAATGGATGAAAACACTTCAGCTCTGAAAGTATTTGACGCAGTACCCGCCGGGGGAAGCAGAGGAAGAGGAAGACCTCCACACCGTTGGAAGGACCAGGTGGAGAAGGACCTGGCTACGCTTGGAATATCCAATTGGCGCCTCGTAGCGAAAAGAAGAAGCGACTGGCGCGCTGTTGTTAACTCCGCTATAATCGCGTAAGCGGTGTCTACGCCAATTAAGAAGAAGAAGAATTTACTATAAGTTTTGACGTCGGCGATTTGGCTGCCATATTGATTTCTGATGCTATTTGAGACGATTGTTGTTTTTGTAGAACAATATTTGAAATTTTGCGGGCGACATATTTACATGTGTATACAGATATGTTTATATGTACATAGGTTTGTGTATACATTATTTGTGTGGCAATGTTATACGCACATATGTATGTATGTTTGTATATTGCTGTAAATGATAATATCTTGATATGAAATTGATTTGTACTTACATACATACATATCTGCAGGATAGATGCGTATGAAAGTTTTACATAATAAAAGGTGTGATTTACATATATTATTGTTGTAATATATTAAGTTTTTTTGGATCTTCCATATAGATTTTAAGTAGTTTTAAGAAGTTTATGCAAATAAAATAATTTAAGAATATATTGATTAGTCTCATTGGAGAACAATCAATCCTGTCACTATTAATGTATTTAAAAAATTTGCTGATTGTCAATTGATAGATTGCAAATAAATATATATTAAAAAAAAAAAAAAAAAAAAGATTGTACGCATATATTCGAATGATTCCTACAAACATGAATTTTGAACAAATGCTTATGATTTGAAATATAATTTTTGTATTTATGAGTTGTATTAAATTTTAACATAAAGAGATAAAAAGTATCCTATGTCCTTACCCTGGTTCTAAGTTACCTCCCTACCAAGCCTTTCAGCCAAATCGGTTCAGCCGTTCTTGAGTTATAAATAGTGTAACTAACACAACCTTTATATATATATGTATGTATGTATATATGTACATTAAATTAATATTATATAACTCCACTTCTATCTCGATTTATTTTAGGTTTTGCAGGGAGGTTAACAAAATTACTATACGCTGTGAATTATATTGTGAGAGTTTACAAATATTAATAATAGCGATAAAACAAAGTAGAAAAATTACCGCGGATTTTCAATTCTCAACACGGTATATGGTACAAAATATTTGGGGGTTTGTGGACAGAAAGACCATAAACCATGCAGAAAAATTCCGCCCTGAATATCAATGCAGATTTAGATCCGGAACGTCAACAGTAGACCAAATTTTTCTCTCAAACAGTCCGTGTGGAAATGCATCGAGTACAGTATTGATTTACATATGTAAGTATGCTATGCATTGAGCTTTTATCGTCAAGATTTATGAATTTTGTACTTATACATATGCAGCAAAGAAATAACTAAGTACTATTACTTACTGATACACAGGCAGCATTATTGGTAAAGGATGAGCAAGATGCGGAGCTGATTCTAGCATAGATGCCCGTTCCTGAAGAGCTTCTTTTACCATTCTATACTGTTCAAAGTCAAGCTAAAAATTAAAAATGAAGAAAATAATTTTAATCAGGTATTATAGCATCGTTGCGACCGTGACCATTCAAATTCTATATTTAGTATTTTTAATACATGCGACAAATAAAATATTCTGTTTAATTTTGTCCTATCGCTATATATGACTATATATCAATACATTCGTACAATTCTACCATTTGGAGATGTTCGCTTTCGTGTTCGCGTTTAAAACAACAATAATTTCGGTCACAAAAATTTTAACTATTGAATTAGGAATATCTTGCTTATAATTTTTTTTGTTCATACTCATATATTTGAGTCTGGTACATAGATATATATTAGAGCTCTGACTTATCGACTAACTGGATTAACCGGAAAGGGCATTATTCGAATAATAATATGCAGTTTGCAGTATTCAGAATGTCGTAATTCGTCGACTATGTATTCGATTAACCGCTCACTTTCGACGTCCCCGTAAACCACTCGTTTTTGACTATTTGAAAATTTGGCGGTCAAATTCTATAAATTTTTTCTACGTAAGTATATAAGTTTATAGAAAATTTGCAGTATATACGCGCCTATTTGGATTTTTACAAACATAAAAGAAGCAAAAATCTAATCCTGTTGGACTTCAAACAATTGTCATTTATTCAAATACTCGAAGCAGAGCAACTATTGGAATAGTCGGTCTACTGCGATTACTATTGATCCGTTAATAATCATACGAACGGTTACAAACAGGATATTCGAATCGGTTTTCCGGTTATTTGAATAATTTTAATGCCCGGTTTCTATGTATGTCTATGTATATTAAGTTGTGCTTAAGATAAAATAGGAAAATAGTGTTTTACAGTTCATACTTAAGTACTGAAAATGGGAGACTTAAGCAGTGCTTAAGTAACAACTGATTTTTGTTTTGAATTGTTTTGAATTTTCAGTTATTTGTCAAAAGAAGAATAATAAGAAATAAGAAATTATTTTTTGTGAAAAAATATGGAATCGTATTGGGATTTCCACCACTTCCAATAGGTGCTCCAACTCGCTAGCGGTGAAATTCGGGGTTCTTTTGTTGTTTTCATCCATTTTCGATATAACTTTCCTCGCAAATTTATGTATGTATTGTCTGTTATAAGTTAAATATGTATTTCAAACATATTTTTATGGAAGTCATTTGTAAAATATATGTTGCCCATAACGTTGCCATATATCTTAACGAAATTTTATAGAAATTAAGCATTGACTGTGAAACCGGGCATAATAGTGGTAGTATGTATCGATATACATAAGTAGATACGGAATCTTTTAAATGCATATGTATGCATTCACATACATGATTTTAGAAAACAATATATTTTATCAACTATAGAATAAATAAATATATGATATGTAATTTTATACGTTCTTACCCCAAGTATAGCCTTCTGTAAGTAACGAACTCCGCCATGAATAAGCTTTGTAGAACGAGAAGATGTTCCGCTTGCGAAATCGTCCGCTTCAACAAGAGCCGTTTTTAAACCTCTAGTAACTGCATCCAAAGCGCAGCCAGCCCCTGTGGCTCCTCCACCTATTATTAAGACATCGTATTCCTCGCCACTCTGAAGACTTTTCATTTGATCTGGTCGTGGTGGTAAAGTACGCTTTCTCTTTGGTGGTCGTACAATTTCATTATGAACCTTAAAAGAAAAAAAATATCAGAAGTTTGAAGTAATATTAACTTTTTAATTAACGTTTCTTACCACATAAGCAGAAGTGTTTCTATCTGTGCAAACCCAAGTGGCAGCAATTGAACCGATGCATGCGCTCAAGGCAGTCACTCCGAATTTATAAAAGCGTGATGTCATGTTTTCCGATGGTTCTGAAGATTGAAAAATACTAGAACTATGAATTAACTACGGTTAAGAAAATTAATGTTATAACTAAAGGATTTTATTATACATTGTACATTTACTAACAAAGCTACAGACAAAGTAAACTAAGCGTAATTTATTTTGTGTGTTCATTTTGCCCCCCATACATACATACCTACATATGTATGTAGTTTTCTCAAGCAATACTGATCATGCGCATCTCAAAACCAGCGACACACAATATGCTTGAATTTAATATTTTGTTTCTAAAGTTTACAGATAGATGTCCCTATTGGAACAGAATAAAGGGTTTCATCTCTTATTTGTAATATACAAATATAAAGCTTTACATAAACATTGTACTTAATGTCTTTGTGTTAAAAGAATTTAGAGTATTTGAACTACATGTTACTTTTATATATTATTATGTTAAATACAATTTATCAACTTACACACACACTTTTACCTACAATAAAAAATGTGGTTGCATAAGATTACCCACTAAAATGCTTCATAACAGAATCTTTATACATATATTAACTCATATTTTAGTATTTATTCAAAATCAAACTTCAACATATATATTAAAATTCCTTTTATTTTTGTTAAAATTATTAATTTTCAACATATTCAAGGTCAGAATACTCCACTAATTTGAAAGTACTATTAAAAACTTTTCTGAATTTACGTTGTTATTTTTTTTTAATTAAAAAAAATTACGAAAATGCTTGGCTATCTGAAACTTAAAATCTTTTATGGAAAATTTCATGTCAATTAAGTTGTGTTTAATCAGTGGATGACGTTTTTATGTGTACTTATATGTATACATATGTACATATAAAGTACCACAACTATATACCATACATAAATTTAAATTTGAGTTTACAAACATATTATAATAAAGAATCAGTACAAATTTTTTTTTTGTTTTGTTTTTTTTTTTTTATTTTGGAGAAGAAATTTTTAATTTAAATAGAACCTTAAACCATTTAATTGCTTGTAAAAATCTCATAACGGGACAAAAAGTGGTTCGTCTTTATCATCGTGCATACATCTTTAATCTGAAAACTATCAAGCTCGTGTACACCTGCTTTTTAAGATATTATTTCATACCACGATTCATTTTTTCGTTTGTTTTTATAGAACATTTATTTATATTACTAGATAAAAATTACATAACGATTTTTATTTAACTTATTTTACTTGAATTAAAATTTAAAATAAGAAAAAATTTATAAATTTCTATTAAACGAAACGGTAAATTTCCATCGTCAAGTGTGCGGACCTACCACAATTTTATTGTTCTGTGATTCATGCATTTGCCGGCGCGAACTCATGCATGTGTATAAATATACTTACATACCTACATATGCATATGTGTAATACCGAGTCATCAGAGCTTTCTATTGAATTTAAGTTCATATAATTTCAGGTCAAGCACAACAAATACCGGGAAGATTTTGTCTCTCTTATGTGTGATTGTATATATGTACCTACATAGTATGTATGTATGTATATACTCTTACAGTGTAAAATTTACACGTAGAATGCAAGTCATTGTATTCATATGCCTTGCTCTTTAAAGTTTTGGCAACTTTTGATATGTTTAGATAATATAACATCCCAGTAGAGATGAAGAAATGATAGCCCAAATGAAAAGGGCCTAGGTATGCATACTCGTTATACTCGTATGGAGTAAATTAATACTCTAGATCTTATCATATGTTTTCAAGTTTACATGTTTATATACATACGTATTTTCCAGATGATATGTAACCACTTTTTGTTTAAATTTAATCAAAATAATTGACTTTTGAATGACTTAATATATTATTGTTATTTCACGCATTAAACATACAATGACCATGTGATACAAGTTTTAAGTACACCACTAAATTTCCAAATATACAAACCACTCTATGCAATAATATATTTTGACTGACAAAAACTTTTTTAATTCATTCCTTTGTATAAGAGCCATTTTTTGGCGCGAGATTAATTTATTTTAATAACTAAACATTCGTAAACCAAAACCACTCTTGTAGAGTAAAGCTTAGTAAGAAATTCTCATCGCTTAATATGTACATATGTATGGCATATCATTTGTATTTCTCTGAGAGTATTGTGCATTAAATAGAAGTACTCAGAACTCACAGCAATCGCTTCACGCATTTAATAAATGTCCATTTCTCACCGCCATACATATGTACATACATATGTCAGCGTATAGATATTCTCACACGTTATACTTATGATATAAATCTATGTGTATAAATGTATATATGGCGGTAGCATATGTATTTATATGTATATATTTTTACGTACATTTTGTTCACATGGAACTGTCATGACAGTTCTTAACGGCTTTTTTTGACCTCTAATATGAGATATCTAACATACTTAAGTACGTGCAAAGCGAAAAATATTGCACAATTTATCGCAAATCGCCAACCTCACATTATTACATAAAATCGCGAATTACATTTTGGTAGAATTTTGATAGCAACCATTACATCAGAGCAATACACCTACTGTCAAATATTTTACAAAAATTATATCCGTTGTAAACACTCACTTTTTAACTATTTTTGTGTAAATTTATGTATGTTTGTGTATAACTCACTATAAGGCTTACATTTATCTTAAAGTAAGTACTATTTGCCTTTATAAGAAGGAAACACAAGTTTGAAGAATGCAAGTTGCAATTTGTGCACCTTCTCACTCACCAGAGGTTGTGCAACTAAAATTTACAGAAAATAATTTACCAACAGTTGCTAATATAGCTGTTGCTAGATTAGAGCAAAAGGTTGATATCGAAGGGTTTCATTTGATTACAGAAGAGAGCTAATGAAATAACATTTAACATTATTAACGAAGACCCATTAAAAACTTTAAATTCCTTTCATACACATTTATAAAAGCTTTTAGATACATATGTTAAAGAACATTTATTAAAAGCTTTGTAATTAACCATTGATCGAGCTACTTTGCTTACTTTTGAGGATGACTGTAATATGGTTGTACAAAAAGGTGTTTCGTTTATAAAATTATTGTAAATGTTTTATTAGTAAATACGGTAAATGTTTTTGTTTTTTGTGATTTAAAAGTCTCCACAGTTTATTATAAGCTCAGGTAACTATTTTAAAAATTATTTTTCTCAGAGCATAACAATTATTTCAATGTTTTTGGTAAAAAATATACATGATTACATATAAAATTCAGTATATTCGTTTTTTAAATCGCGCGAGCTCGAAACTGTGTGGTTGTTTTTCTTTAGTCATGTCTAACTTATGGTATTGTGCTATTGGGAGCCGTTTGGAGAGAACAATTTAAGTGTCTCAGTTGCTGCAAGTCTTTCAGAAAAAATTTTTTACAAGTGAATCTGTGCAAGATTAACTTTCCATATTGGTTTCACAGAAACTTTTAACGAAGATTATTAGAGAACAGTGCATAAATTAATTGATCTATAAGCAGCTCTATAAAAAAAAATTGTTGCCCGGGATTTATTAACAAATTTTGATGTTTTCAAGAGTTCAGATTATGGATTTTCATTAAAGTGTTCAATATGCTCCTGTTTTTATAATTATAGGTTTTTTGTTATTTTATCTTTTTATAGTTATAGAATTTTTTTTTGTCATTATTAGTGTTCTGCACACCTTTTTTACACTCATAGACATCCTGTGATCCCCATTCTCAGGCTCCTACGAAAGTATGCGAAAATTTATGCAGAAGGTTATAATAAAAATCATAAAATTCTTGAGGGTTATATGAAAAAAATTATTTTTTTAATTTACCAAATAAAAGATGAAATAAAACAAATTTGGATAACAGTATATTCATGGCATTGTTCTTGTATCAGTATATCTCAGAAATGCTCACATACATATGTATGTATGTATATACATACATACACATATGTACATACATATATGCATATGTTTTTCCCTATTTCTACTTTTAAGAAGTTGTGCACATCTGCCTATAAACCGACTTTAAATGCGTTTTTCTGAAAACTCCATTTTTTGAAGACGGTGGACACAATTTCTCGAAAAGTTATTGACCGATATAGTTCGAATTGTGTACACATGTTTAAAATAACATTATCTAGTTACTGAACGAAGGGCTTTTTTCATTACAACTTATTTTTTTAAGCCAATAAATGACGATATTATAATAATAGGTTATGCTTCGTATTTGCCTATACATACTTCTACATTTGTTTGTATATTATTAGGTTCATGTACATATATATTTCTCCAGTTTTCCCATAATTTAAGCTTTTTCCTATATTTTGTTGCGAACTCAAAGAATTCGTTATAAACACTTTAAAGAAGATATTTTCAAAAAATACATTCACTTCAAATTGAGTAAGGTTCACATAAAATCTTGTGGTTAAGATTCATTTATAAACAATGAGGATAAACAAGTAATCAGGATTTATGGGATTTCGAATTCAATGGTGTATAATATTTGGTGAGATATATGTGTGTATGTATGTATGGGTTGGTGAAACCAACTACATAGAAAAATAATGGAGATGATGTTCCAATATGAAAAAGTGTTTAAAAAATATAAATGGGCAGACCATTTTAGCATCAAAAATTATATCCAAAAACATTTGAAAGAAGCTAATTAGCTGGAGGATGGAGTCATGTGTAGAAGTGTGTGGTTTTGAGGAGTCAGAGGAGGAAGTTATTTCTACAAGTGAGATAAAGATCTTAGGAATGTGGGACAGAGTTTCACAGTTCGTGGAAAAAAACACCCAGAAAAAGTTGCAACAGGTCGTGCATCTGGCCTTTTTAATGACACTTGCCTAATTCATTTCCGGAACATTCTGAGAGAGAGGAAGAAACAAACCTCCTTGGACATGTTTTTTTCTAAACGGCCTACAGGTGAAAGCGAGAAAAATGTAGCGAAAAAGGCAAAGACCAGTGAGATATCTAATTTATTTCTTTACATTCTCTTTTTTGTTTTTGTGTAATAAATATTTGATATTTATAAATACGTTTTTATTATCCAAAACCACGTATCAAAAATAACTGGGGTGACATTTTGGAGGTTGGAACGGATTAATGGTAGCTCAATTGTTTTGTATGGGGAAATTTGCTTCGAGATACGAGTAATTCAAGATACGAGTAAGGTTGCGGAACGAATTAAACTCGTATGTCGAGGTACCGCTGTATTCAACAATTTCCATTATTTTATTTTTAGCAATTCTTCAATAAAATATATTAAAAGAAAGTTAGAATTTTCATCCCTGACTTCGGTCTAGGTAACGTGGATCCCACTTGCTGTTCGATAATTTTATATCTTTAAAGAAATCTGAGTAAAATGATACAAAACATGTCAATTATAAAATATAATGTATAACTAAGTAGAAAAATTTCATTTATTTATAATTTTTTGTGTGTTTCTGTTATTGCTCATGTTTTGTTTTATAAATAAATCCAAAGATTATTTCATAAAAATGGAGGTCTCTTAAGTTAAACCAGCGAAAAGTAAGTAGGGAGAATGGAGTCATGTGTAGAAGTTCACGCAAGTGAGGAAAGTTCTCTGATCGCCATTCACTTGGGAGTGGCCAGAAACGATTCTTTTACACATGGCTCAGGCAGCTCACAACTTCCGGTCTTTGACCAAGTATCCTCTGGGTAGCCTAAGATCATCCGTTCGAAGGCGAGCTACAGTGAGAAGGCGAGACATCCCCCACATAGGGTTGTGCGCTGGGTTTGGGACCCGCCACGTAAAAAGCACCCCCAATGAAAAGAAGAAAACAGCTTCGGATGAGAGACCGCCCTTTTGATGACGACCATGGCAAAAGAAATAAGGACTACGAATTGGGCATGCACCTGGAGTGTCCGGACCCTCAATTAAGAAGGTGCCGCTGCCCAGCTGGTTGATGTCCTCGCGAAAATAAAGGCTGACATCACCGCCGTCCAAGAAATGCGATGGACGGGACAAGGACAGAGACGAGTAGGTCCTTGTGACATACATATATGTATTACAGTGACCATATAAAGGAGGGCAAATTTGGTGTGGGATTCGTGGTGGGAGAGAGACTCCGTCGCCGAGTACAGTCATTCACTCCGGTGGATGAACGTCTAGCCACAATCCGCATAAAAGCGAATAAGAAAAGGACGATCTGACCAAAGATGCCTTCTATGAGCGCTTGGGGCGTACCTAAGACAGTTGCTTGGCGACTTCACCGGGCCCTGAAATATTGTTATATGTAGTACTAGATTCCAGCTTTAGAAAATTTATCAAGACACCTGGCTGTCTCCGGATCGAAAAACCACCAACCAGATCGATCATGTTGTGATAGATGGAAGATACGTCTCCAGTATTTTAGATGTGCGTACGCTCCGAGGTTCTAACATCGACTTGGACCACAATCTTGTTGCAGCCATGATTCGCACCCGCCTCTGTGCAGCAAAAAGCGCACGCCAACAAAGACAAGAAAGGTTCGACGTCGAGAAGCTGCAGTCACAACAGACAGTCGAACGATTTTCTACTCGACTTGCACTCCGGTACAGCAGCAACCGAAACCATTGGTTTTCGGAAAATACAAAAGAATAGCTGGTACCACGAGGAGAGCCGTGACTGTCTACCTCGCAACGTTACGATCGACCATTACACGTGCGGGATGGGATAGATACCGAGAGTTGAAGAGAGAAGCGAGACGCATTTGCAGACAGAAAATGAAAGAGGCCGAAATGCATGGGTATGAAGAGCTTGACAAGCTGGCCGACAGGGGTAATACTCGAAAATTCTACGAAAAGATGCGGCGGCTAACAGAAGGTTTTAAGAACGGAACGGGAACTCTTGTAGAATCCCCAAAGGTGACCGATGTCCAGAGCATACTAAATTTATGGAAGGAACACTTCTCCAGCCTGCTAAATGGCAAAGCGGCGGGGGCCGATGGATTGCTATTCAAACATGGCGGCGAAGTACTGATTGGACTTTATCAGTGTGACTTTAGACCTGGCAAATAAACAACCGACCAGATATTCACCATGCGGCAAATTTTGGAAAAGACCTGTGAGAGGAGAATCGACATACACCACCGCTTCGTCGATTTCAAAGCTGCTTTCGACAGCACGAAAAGGAGCTGCCTTTATGCCCCGCTATCTGAATTTGGTATCCCCGCAAAACTAATACGGTTGTGTAAACTGATATTGAGCAACACCAAAAGCTCCGTCAGGATCGGGAAAGACCCCTCCGAGCAGTTCGATACCAAACGAGGTTTCAGAGGCACCCTATAGTGCGACTTCTTCAATCTGCTGCTGGAGAAAATAATTCGAGCTGCAGAACTTAATCGAGCAGGAACAATCTTTTATAAAAGTGTATAGCTGCTGGCGATGCCGATTATATTGATATTATTGGCCTCAACACCCACGCTGTTACTTCTGCTTTCTTCAGGCTGGACAAGGAAGCAAAGCAAATGGGTCTGGCAGTGAACGAGGGCAAGACGAAATATCTCCTGAAGAATCTTCTACAAAGCTCTAATGACGAAGAGCGCTGTATAAGGCAGAGCTGGCTATATGCTATAAAGCGTTTTTCAATAAGGACGCTAAAAAAAGTAAATCGATAAGGACAGCAAACGACGTCATATTTGTTTCCTGCCCTTTTGACATTTCTCGTCAGTATATTCAATCAAATTATTAAAATTTCCTACGGAAATTCTGTGTTAGTGGCCTCAATTTTAAGAACGGGGTTTTCAATAAAAGCGCTTCAAAAGTTTTTTTTTTAAATAAAACAAAAAAGATTTGGGATATCAATGAAATTCTTTATTCTCCCGTTTGGATGAACATCACCTTATATGGGCGCTGAATTCATTCAAACCCTTCAAGTCACCGGGTTCAAATGGCATCATACCCGCGCAACTGCAGCGTACGTCGCGTGCAGCTGTCTGACCACCTCTACGCGTTTTGTGTCAGATTAGGCCATGTTCCAGAGCCCTTGAGACTGGTTTATGTCACCTTTACACCAAAGGCCGGAAAAGCTATGACGTCGGTACAAAGGATTTCAGGCCTATTAACCTATCCTCGTTTCTGTTGAAAACATTGGAGAGATTAATGGAATTGTTTATTTATAGCAGAATACCGAGGGGTAAATAGTTAAAATCGTAGCATGCCTATATCAAAGGTAGGTCGGTCCCACTGATGTAGATTCATGGCTGGAGGGAGCTTTATGAATAAAAAATTTACTACAGGTACCTTTCTCGACAACGGCAGGCCTTCAACAATGGGCCGCCGGAGGCAATGTCTGCAAAAGTTTGAAGTGGTATCGAACCGCAAGCACACATATATAGTATTCTTTGCAATAGATCGGAGTGGGGTAGTGCAAAGAAAATCCTAAAAGTTATTAGGGTGGGGTCTTTCCCCACTGTTTTCGATTTTCGTGGTTAACGACCAGCTTAAAGAACTCGAGGAACGAGGTTATCGGGTGATAGCTTACGCTGGTGACGTCCTTCTACGTTCTTCATTTTTCTAAAAAATCAACAATCGTCTCAACTAGCATCAGCAGCGTCGCTAGTCAGTATGGCAGTTGTTGTTGTTTTCATTTGAGCATTTATGCTGTTTCAACATAAATGAAAACTTACCAACGTATACCGTGCGTAACGTGCATGTTTGTGCGAATTGCATTTTTTCCTTAAAAACGAGTTTGCAAATTTAAACGCAGGGTTGCCAGTCTAAATATTTTCTAGAAATCAATTGGATTATATTAAAAAACATTCTAAAATTATGACTTATGCTTCATTTAGTCTTTTTTAGATTTTTAGTTATAATTTTTTCATATTGTAAAACATTAAAACTATAATTAAACAATTAAAATTATTTTAGCTTTTTATGAATAATTGTATTCGTCTGTAGTTTTAAGTTAGTTTAAGAATATTTCAAACAAATTCAACTTAATTTTTTTATTACCATAATATAATTATATAATATTTATATAACTATTGGTAACCCTGTGCTGGAGGAGACCAACCAGCTCAGACTCGTTTCTTCGGTAAAAATCTAACTTATTTGGCAGATATCCAAATGCGAAATTTTTTTAACTGCGAATGTTGTTTTGAAATCGGGGTCTTGAACATTGTGAAAACGGCAGCCACATATCAAGCCGTTGTACTAAAACTGTTACTGGAATGAAATTTAAATGTTTTGTTCAAAGTGAATTCTCTTGTGCAAAATATAATTAAATAGGGCGGATCCATTTCTTTTACATTATCAATTGTTATTACAAATGATTTATCAGAGATATTTTATGCTCATCTTTGTAAAATAACGTTAGAATTGTTAAAGCTTTTAATATTACATTTCACATATGTATGTATTAGTAGGAAATCTGCAGCTGCCAATGGTTGTCATTCAAATTATAAAAGTTTTTAATTAAGCGACAACGACGATTGGCAGCATACTGCCGTAAAGTCGTGCTCTCGTCTAAAGAACTATTCCCATAAGAACATGCATATTTTAATTTTTGACAAATGCTACCTATCGGTTGCTATCGTCTTTGAGTTTGCTGTAATAATGTAACAGGGTGTAAAATTCAACGCTATGATAATTTCTTATCATAAAATCAAATTTGATATATTTGTTGCAATTATACTCCCAACTAAACTTTTCAAACGTAAATTACGTCACTGGTTATATTATAAGTAGGAAAATTTTGGTACAACTTTTAAATTTAAGTGCGTGCAAGCGATGTATTACATATAATATGAATAATATTGTTCACCCGTTTGCTTTTCGATTCTCCATTGTTCCGCATGCTGACTACAAATCAGTTAATGTTGAATTATACGAACTTTTACTAAGGCGTGTGTTTAAAATGTAAAAATTGCAATATAGGAAAATATTTGCTAGTGCTAAAATATGTAAATTATTTGTTGATAAAAATTATTGTTTATACGTTAAGACTGTCCTGAAAAGATGGATCGTAGTAAATATTGACATAGTTCCAGATCGCTTATTGGAATTAGAAGTGACGTGTAAAGCAATAGCGTCAGTGGCTCTAAACAGGGCATTAAATAATTGATTTTAAGACATTGTTTATCAGGTGCGTGGCGATATTACATATATACCACACTACTTAGGAATTAAAAGGAGTGCCAATTTAACTAAAAATTTGTTTAGTCGAATAAAACAAACTAAAGTGACGGGCGAAATACAATATTAGATATTTTAGATTTTTCTATTGAAGTTGGTATTCTCATTCCTTACCAATTGGACCCTTATGTGCTAGTTTCTTCCCAAATTGGTATATCAAAATTCAGTTCATACTATTTATTTTGTTGTAATACTCTAGACATCATAAATCTTTATATGAATTCTTTAGGAAGAGTAAATAATTAGAGAGGAAAATAAGAAAAGTTATGTGTAAATACATGTAACAACAATAAAAGAGTTAATAACAATTTTATGCGAATGATTAGAAACTACGAAAAATCTGTTATAAAAGTCTGAGATTAACATACTTTATTTTTGAATAAAAAGGAACGATATAGGTTAAATATGCCCACTTTTATTCGATAACTTATGACCATTTTGATGATAATGCCACCATGATAGCTACACTACTCTTTATTCGATAAACCTGGAATAGTTGATTTTATAAACTTCCCTTCAGGCGAATATTTCATAAGCAAAATCAATCGTTATAGACAGGAATTAGAAATAATCACTTCGTGCGACTAGATAACTGGATGCATAATAACCTTTAGGAGGTTAATTACGCAGAGTTATAGGCAAGTAACTATCTTTGGGTGTGACTTGGAGTTGTGCTGATGGAACACAATTTCCCTCCTGGTGGCTTCTGGACGATTGCTTCGTTCTGACGGTCTAATTGTTGACAGTGCAGCTCTGAAAGTTTCCTAACATTAAATCTTGGCTTGGCCACTGTTTGTGCCGGTTCAGCTTAATTCAACCCGACGTTCTCGTCTCTCTTTCTTTTCTTTAATAGTAAGCTACAAGCATGAATTAATTTTGCAACTGTTCAGATAAAGCTGCCTCTCCAATTTCCGCCACGCATATTTTCTGTATATAGTACGTTTTTCTTTCCGAAAACTTCGAACTTGATTTGTCAGAAAAAATCACATTATTGCAGAACGTTTTGTTCTTAATTTTATGTTTTCCTGCAAATTCCAATTTCCTGCTATTATAATAGCAGAAAACAGTGGAGTTGACAGTTTTTGGTCTGATAAAAATTCGTGTCCGTTCTGATTACTTTATCTTGGAAACGGTCGCAACTTCGCTTTGATTCTGTATATAGATGTGTAGTTTTTTCCTTGGTTCAGGTTATTCATTTGCTGCTGTTTTGATAGTGATTACGATTCTGCATGAGGCAAAACTATACGTCAATTGTCATTGAATTCACTTAACGGTAGACCCAGGAAATTAGTTATTTCGAAGTGTTCGGCCCATAGAGAGTTTGGAGTTTAGTGAGTTGGTTTCATTGGTCTAGCAAAGAGGCGATTAGAGACAGCAGTACAGGATAGGGTTTTGTGTGTCAGTGTATTCTGGATATTCAGTATGAAATTGCGCTCTCACTCTTGTTTCATGCGGTGGAATTTGGACCCAATAACGCTCTTCACTGGCAGTAAAAGTGTTAATAGTTCCACTGTCTAATTGGTGGGGCACAAAACTTGGTCGATATATTTTTGGTTAGGTTGTTATTAGGAAAGTTAGACTGTCGAATGTCACATCTAAAATTTTAAGGTTTTTTATCGTCGGAATTTTAGTAGTGAATTTTCAAAATAGGATCAATCTTTGCAGCTCTTAGAATTGTATGTTATAGAACCGGTTTGTTCTACCCCATGTTGTTGTAACAACAACCTGAAATAAATTCGAGATATGGTGCCGAGTTAGCAGCCCTTCGTTAGATAATAATGAAGGTATTTAAAATGATAAAAAAGGCAAACCATGTTAACATCAAAAAATTACACTCGACAACATTTGGAAGAAGCCAATTACGAAGGATGCAGCGACAAAATTAAATCATTATTTTTTATTACAAAAAAACCTCTCAATTGTAAAATAGTAGATAATTAGAAAATTCTTCCACATAAAAAACACTAACAATTAATTCTATTTTTTCTATTTCGGCCCACCGTAAGTATGGTTCTATGACGTCAACGGTTGCCGTAATCTTGTATTCTATGAACGTTGAAATTGTATCGATAGCCCAAAAACAACAATTTTTCAAAACTGTATTAACTCATAATATCGTCAACAGCCGGTTTGTTTTTTCTTTTATGATTCACAAGTAAATTTTTCATTGATTTCGAACAATGAAAATAAATAATATAAAAATAATATAATATAAAATAAATAAATATAAATATATACATATGTATATATATATATATATATAAATTCCAAATCACACAAAACCTTTAGAATGTAAACAAGAAATTCAAGAGAAAAATAAAAAGAGTTTTTTTGAACATTATGAACAGTTCGATGAATTTCAACATGGTTTCCTTTTGAAGAAATATTTCCTATTATAGATTATACATACAATTCTCCAAATTTCATTAAATAAATAAGAATGAAAATATGCTTTTAATTTTTGAGTAAAACTTTTACTAATTGCATATGTTATGGTCACCACAGCACATATTGTATACGAGATTTATGTTTGATTATCTACGTAGATACAGGAATTAATATTATCAGATAAGCAAGAAAAACGTATACACATTGTGAATAAAAGAACACAGATATTGTAAATAAAATGAAAAAACTTTAAATATTCATCCCCACCAGACGTAACACACTTATGCCAATGATATATTCGGAACACTTTTCATAAGCACTTTTTGGCGTGGCCTTCAGCTGCTTTAGCGAGTTTTGTTTTATCCCTTCGATCGAATGAAAAGCTGCAATTTCAGTTCGAGGATCTACAAAAAAATACATGGATATTCTTTGTACAAGGATTCCGCACACGAAATAGAAATAGATATACAAAATTTGAGACAAATTATTTGTTCGATATTTTTATCCATTGTAAAAATTGCAACGCTCATTTTACATTTACACTACATTTTTTTATTGACATATAATTTATCCGGGGAATTTAATTACAATTTCCTAGTCATTTTTTATCTTAATATTTGTAGTTGATCGTCTTAATTAAAATTCGCAAATCGACACTAAAAGAATACATACATATAATGCTATAATGCTAAATTAAATGATGCTAGAAATTTCAGATAGATCATCACATAATTATGTGAAACTATTACTACTATAACTGTAACTATTTACTACACACTTTAATGATCACCGATAAAGCAATTGCTACAACCCGATTAAATAGAATATATTTTTTTATTCAAGTTAAATTTACAATCTGTCTTAATGTTAATAGACAAAAAGTAAATGTGCTGTTAGAATATATGATATTTGGCTGCTTTTATAATATAAAAATATATAATTATGCAATAATATAATGGAGCTTTATTCAGATGAATATTTTGATATTATTTTCAGATATATTGTGGCAATTGATGACATTCTACTATGGGGAAACTACTTTCTAAAATTTTTGGCAACAAGGAAATGCGGATTCTGATGCTTGGCCTGGATGCGGCGGGGAAAACAAGTATCCTTTAAAAAAAATCTAAATGGTAGCCTCTGCTTGGGAGGATCAGATAGGAGGGGGTGTTAGATGAGTAGGTTTTATGAGGCATCCAAAAAAATGGTTAGAGTCATGCGGGTACCAATTGGTATGTCACAGTTCATTCTGAATAAGTAGGAGTTAAACTCGATACAGTATCCAGAACAAAGTTGCGCGAGGCTCGTTTTATACTCGCGAAGGAATTCAAACTCTTCTCGTATTGGTATTGGGTTAACTTCAAAGACGCCATACTTTGAAAGGAAGTCAATAGAAGTGTTAATAGCCGCACTTAAAATGGTGTTTAGTGCTTGTCTGATGTCAGTTGCATTCTTAGTTTGGTCTGCAAGATGTTAATTGTCGACGCTTCAATTTGATGATTGTAAGTGTAATTTCTGCGAAAGTATTCCAGCAGAAAGTGCCTGGGGAGGAGTTCGTTATGTTCCTTAAACGGCCTTACTCTATAAGTGTTCGTTGAGAGACAGCAAGAGGCATCCTGTTATTGTACACAATGCAGTACTCTGACGACTATATTGCTTCTTCGTCTACGTCATACAGTATCCAGTCGACATACTGGTGCTTTCTTGTTAACGACTGGCCTGCCTATGGTCTTATAAATTGCCAACAACCTTTCTTTCCCCGGCTAGCAACTTGAAGATTTTATTGCGGCTCTGTATGTGTAACATCTAAGGTTGCACACAGTTGCAATTGCCATTAGCTGAAACGTTAAGATCAGTCAATATCGTATTATCATCAGCATATGAGGTGATGCAAATTCTCTGTGTTGGCTGTCGGAGTTTTGAGATGTAATTAAATAATAGCGGAGAGAAAACATGTATAATTCCTCTTATCCTTGAATTTTTCTATAGAAATTATACTCAACTTGACACTTTTAATATAATAATTTATAATAATAATTAGTAGAGGGGAATAACTGCTATAATATGGTGGAATATGCTTTCAATTTCTTTTAATGGTTCCATGCATTTATGAAATGGTTTCCTAAGCGTAATAATTTATATAGCAATTCTTTATAAGCTGAAGTTGGGGCAATCCGTTACGACGATTCCAACAGTAGGATTTAACGTTGAGACTGTAACCTACAAAAATGTTAAATTCAATGTTTGGGATGTGGGTGGCCAAGATAAAATTCGACCTCTTTGGCGACATTACTATACAGGTATTTTTATTTTTATTTTTATGGTTTTTATATGAAAAAGTATTCTTTCGGTTTTAGGTACACAGGGGTTGATATTTGTTGTTGATTGCGCTGATCGGGATCGGATAGATGAAGCACGAACGGAACTTCATAGAATAATTAATGATAGAGAAATGAGAGACGCCATTATTCTGATATTTGCAAATAAGCAGGATCTAGCAGACGGTAAGAAACTGTTCAACACTCACTTCACTATCAACTCATAGCCAACAAGCGACAAAGATAGTTTACATAGATATCTTATCTCTATTCCTATCAACCCATCTTAATCATTTTGCGTTTTTTTTTTCAATATTTTTAAATCCAAAAACAGCTAATTATTTAATTGTAATATATATTTGGGTCGTTTATCTTCGGAAAACGGGTTCCACGGAGCGGACAAGAAAAAATCACACGGAACCAAATCTGGTGAAAATGGTGGTTGATCAATGGTATTCATTGCGTTTTTGGCTTTAAATTCGGTCATAATCGTGGCTTAATGCGATGATGCAACACTTGCCTTCTCTCAAACACTTTCGAAGGTCGTCCAGAGCGAGGCATGTCTTCAACGATCTCTCAACCGTCTTTGAAGTCTTTGTACCACTCGTAGGCTTGTATTTTTGATAAAACTGTAACCGTTAGCTTCTTCCAACATTCGCAACGATTCCGTTAGAAATAAAAAATTTTAGACAAATTCGTTCGATATTCTTATCCATTGTAAAAATCGAAACGCACTACTGAGGTGTACTGACTTAAGCAGCTATTGTAAACAAAATGGTTGATGCTCGCACAGACAGAAGGACGGACGTACAACGTGACAAAACGAGTTGAAATCTGGGACTGTCTGTACGTCCGTCCGTCTGTCTGTGCGAGCGATAACTTAAGTAAAAATTCAGATATCTCATAAAACTTTGTACAGGTATTACTTGGCACCATAAGTTTGGTTTTATAGATGCGGTTAAGGGATCACTGTTATGCCCACTAAACGCCTGGCCAAGTTTGCGGATTTGTGTACAATTTTGTTCAGTAAGATTTGCCATTTGCCATATTTGGTACAACGCTTGGAAAGTGTACAAGATTATTACGCGAATTCACTGTATGAGCTCTTCGTGCAAAACATGGTCTTCTAAGATGATATCCCTTTCTATCTTAATGCCTTCGTCAATTTATAATATTGTCGCTATTGCACAATAGTGTGACACCGCCTACAGTAAGGTCAAATCACTTATCTGCGGACCTACTCACTAACTAAATACAGTTACATTATCCTGACATTTCTCTGGTAATGGACAAACCCAAACTACAACCACGCCTACTTCGTATATAACACAACTTTAAATTCAATTTGATTCTTTCTGATCTGCGGCTCTATTCTGTGTCTCGATTCGAAAACATGTTCTATTCGAAATTCGTATCTATTTTATAATAATGCGAAAGTTGTACCACACTGTGTGGCTGACTTTTTACTGAAAATATCTGCCAATTTATAAGATATATTTGAAATTTCAGGAGAATCTTTTCTTGAATACACGGTATGTCAGTACGTCAAAAACGAGTTGAATCGTTTTAATTTAATTAAATTGACCAGTTTTCCTAAAAATATTGTGGTTTTGCGCTGAATATGTGGGGAGTTGGTCTAGACTTTGGTCTAAACTGAATATCCTTATTATAATGAATTCCTATCCTCGGGCTGACTTTTTCGCATCACAAAATTAATTTTAGCCTCCTCGGTTTAGTCTCTTATAGAAGATGGTACCTTCTCTTTATTTAGTGCTTCAGCTCGAACTATTTTCTCCAGGAGCAGGTTGAAGAAGATACAAGCTTATATCTCTTTATTCAGACATCGCGAAAGCTCCGTTTTATCTTGGTTTTAAAGCCTGATATATATTGAACAAATGTTGTGAAAATGAAAAATAACCTGTATAATTTCCTTATATGCGGTATGAGCAACTCGAAAAATTTGGTTTAAAATTTGCGTCACTTGAATAGGTACATATTGTATTGCGGCATTACGAAGGCCGGTCCATTTAGGCAAAATTAATAAAATTGTTATTTGTAGTATCTAAGAAATTTTTGGAACGATTTCAGGTCTTCTTATTGAATATGGGACGAGCTGATGCATTTTCGGATGTCGAAAATTCCAAAATTGAAGCTTTTGCAGATTAAGACCTTTCTACACGAGCTATTGCTTCCAAAGTTAATAGAAATGTTAATGTCGTCTTCATTTTATTATGGAATTCAACTCGAGTGACCCTACAGCAAAAATTAAGGGGAAAGGTGGAAGAATAAAAAAGTTGTGAGCATTTGGTACTCAAGAAAATAAAAAAACATCTCTAAATGCCCAACGGAAAGACCCAAGGCTACAGTTTTGCAGCGATCACATGTGTTGGAAAAACGATTGGAAATCATTCGTGTTTTCGGATAGAAAAAAAAATATATTTCGACGGTCCCGACGGATTTAATTATAATTTCTATGCTTAGGAAAGAGGAACGTTTTATAGCCCGTAACCAAAGCCGCGGACAGAGCGAGATGGTCTCGGGTGCGGTATGTTACGGCATAATTGAGCTACAATTTCAAGCATCAAAAATGATTATTTCTTGGTACAAACAAATACTCGATAGCGCATTTCTGCAATTATCCAATATTTTTGAACCCATTCTCTGGACATAAAAACATAATGCTCCGATCCACACTGCAAGGCTAGTAAAATCTTGGATTACAACTCAAAATATGAGTTTGTTGAAGTAGCTACCATAATCCGCTGACTTTAATATAATTGAAATCGTTTGGGGTGGATGTCCCGCATGGGTTATAAGGAAGGCCGTCAATTCGATGATCGGGAGTCGCTTATATTTAGCTTATGGTAAATTATATGGAGTGAGATATCCTTGGACTAATTAAAAAGCCTATTATACCACATCAGAAGGCTTTCCGAACAGAATTTCTTCAATTATTCTCAATAAAGAATGCAGAACTAAACGCTCAAAACAATTCAATTTTTGCTCTCGCTACAGCTATAGTTTTTAACCTAAAAAAACTCGGAGCAGAGCAGAGAATATACTTTTACATTGTAATGCTATGGCTCCCGACAAAATGAGAGCGGTAGCAATAGCAAAATGAAATGCTACGGAAGTAGCATATGCTGGTTAATATAAATAAATACTTGCCTTGCGACTACTGTGTCAACTCAACGTAAATTTAAAAACACATTTTTTGAGTCACTCGTTAAAACGCCGCAAATGAACAAAATTACACAAATGAAAGGTATATTTTTTATTTTCACAACATTTCTTCGTAATAGATACGTCCTTAAAACCAAGCAGAAGCGGATCTCTCAGCCTCGTAGCTTAAAAATGATTCAAGTGGGTCAGGTTGTATAATATAATAAAATTCAACAACCGAAAAAACACTTGTGAAATTTTGTTTCAAAGACACGAAAGAAAATCAGTTTTGCATCGGCAAAAGTCGAAAATTGGCAAACCAATCGCTTCAAACGATTTGTATTGACATGGCATCCATTAATTGCCAGAAAGGTGATCAAAATGAATAATTTTTTTTACTTTCCCATTCAAAATTAGTATTTAATTTCACAAAAAAAAAACGCTCATACCTGTACAACTGGTATTTGTCCAAACATTTAAAATTAAACCTCAATTAGAATCGCTTGTATTCGTAAATAAACATGTAAAAGTGAACAGCTGTTTTGCGATATTGCCATTTTACAAAGATTGCAATAAGTTTGAGACATTAAATGAGAACGACTAATAGTTTCACTAAATTGAATAGTGTATTATAATGGTATTTAGCCCCTGCAACGCGTGGCCGGATGCAGATACAAGTATTTATAATTTAATCAGTATATACACATAAGTATACTACAATGCCACTACAACTTACTTTATTGTGCCATATAACCCCAAACAAAGGCCTAACAATTAAATGACGGCAAAGGAATCTTTTTTCTTGTTAACAGAATATAAAAAAAATTATAAATTTTGAATTGAAACTCATACTCGCATACCATGTTGATGGAAGTAAGGTACATAGACTTTTTTATTACTCCAATGTTTTTCGAGTTTTTCTTTCTGTTGGGTTCTATTCTTCAATTGTAAAATTTCTGATTGAAACTTTTCGTACCTTAAGTACCAAAAACAAAACTAAGCCTCAAAAACTAAATTTTAGATAGACCACTTTCTGTTAAATTTCTTTGAGTGATAATTAATAACACAACCATTAAAATGTTATTTGTCTATCTATATGATGTGAACGTTCTAGCAGAGAATGTTAATAAATAGGGAAGGCGCAAATGTTAGCTGTTCTTAAATCTAAATAATTACACTCAGTCCTTTTTTTACGCGATTTTCGGTTCTGCCACTAATCGCGTAAAAAAAAATCGCGTTAAAATGGTTACTTTTCCAATATTAACTGACAAATTGTATCCGAATATATAAAAATATCGCGTATAACAAAATATTCGCGCAAAAAAATATTCAAAAACAATACAATAAGTTTCAAATTTCAGACTTATGATTTATTCATTCATAACAAAATAAAAAATACAAAACAAAAACCATATATGTATGTATAAAAGAGAAAAAAATAGAAAATAGGTAGATTTATTGAAAAAACCGTTGAATGCTGTTTAATCACTGTCATTATCCGTAGTTTAAATTATTTTTAGCCGCTTATTTTGATGGCCGGCACTGATATCATTAGAATTTGTATCAGAATCAATAGTAAGAACTATGGAATGATGTTCTGATTGACTTAGCGTCTCCGACTGAGTTTGCACCATAAATTCAGTTAATTTTGTTTGAATGCTTCTTTTTGGACCCAATAAATTCCGATATAGTTCTTTATATCTTAACATGCAGACACTCAACTATTTTTGAAAAATTCATGCACGTTCGGCATCAGTATCATTTGCTACAAAATAATTTTCCAATTCTGCTGCAAGTTTAAGACCAAGCAAAAAACGAAAAAAAGCAATCGCGTTAAAGTGAAATTCGCGTAAAAAAAGGAATTTGCGCGGCAAAAATAACCGCGTTAAAGTGAAATAGCGTAAAAAGAGGTCGCGTAAAAAAAGGACTGAGTGTATAAGGAAGCATTGAAAAAGAAATTACACCACGTCATAAAAGAATGTTCCCCGCTTTGTAAGGGTGCTCAACAAAACCAAGGCAAAATTTCACCACTCTAAAAAGAAACCAAAAAAATTTCACTAGCCTATAAGCGAATTTGGTCTGCGCTAAGCGAAATTAGAATAGCAAAAATTAATAAAAGGAAATAAAGAAGTTGTATATACTGAGGGATAATTAAAATGAAATTAATAGAAATTTAATAAAAAAGGTTTATGAAAATAAAAAAAATAATAAAAATATATTGTGATAGGAATTAAACTTAGTACATATATGATGCTAAATTACAGTAAGGACATCAGAGATAATATTCAAATTGAACAGTCCAATGTGTAAACTGAAATAGCTATCGTCGTTTACTTGTTTCAAATAACCAAATGGTATATGAATATTCTGGAAATTGCTGATCGATTTTTTTCTATAATCGCGTATGCGAGAAATGTTCTAGGGATCTTTTTGAACAATTTTGCCTAAGAGAAAATGGGTATAGAACCGATTTCGAGCCAGCGATTTCACAGGCGAAGTTTAAAAAATGTGGGTAATCGGTTGTATTCTGATGAGTCGACGTTGCGAGTTTTCGAGAGAAAAGTTCTGCGAAAGATTTATGGTCCTTTGCGCGTTGGCCACGGCGAATATCGCATTCGATGGAACGATGAGCTGTACGAGATATATGACGACATTGACATAGTTCAGCGAATTAAAAGACAGCGGCTACGCTGGCTAGGTCATGTTGTCCGGATGGACGAAAACACTCCAGCTCTGAAAGTATTCGACGCAGTACCCGCCGGGGGAAGCAGAGGAAGAGGAAGACCTCCACTCCGTTGGAAGGACCAAGTGGAGAAGGACCTGGCTACGCTTGGAATATCCAATTGGCGCCACGTAGCGAAAAGAAGAAACGACTGGCGCGCTGTTGTTAACTCGGCTATAATCGCGTAAGCGGTGTATACGCCAATTAAGAAGAAGAATCGGTTGTATTGGAGATATGTGATATTGTTGTCCGATCTACAAATGATCAATAGAATATTAAAATTCACTTACGTATTACATTTTATACGGATATCTCAAAACTGACAAAAAATGTATATAATCCCTAAAAAACTTCCCCTTCAAAATCGATGTGGGTGGGAAGATGCCGTTGGAGGAGAGGGGCAGTGAGCTTCTTCACAGATGAATCAAAGCTTGGGGGGAAGATTGGTGAAGGGGTCTACTGTCGAAAGCTCTCCATCAACTACAGTTTCAGACTTCTTGACTATTGCAGTGTCCTCCATGCCGAGGTTGGAACCATTAAGGTTGCAGTACATTTGCTGTTCCGGAGTGCAGCCTCCTTTAGAGAAATGACCATCCACACAGATAGTTCTAGTTCGTACTAGTCTTAAACTCATTAACAGTGCGTTCAGAGTTGTCAAGGAGTGCCTACCTCGTTATCAATAGCATCGAATGCCTTTGTGCTAAGACTAGCGGAATCGCAGGAAACTTTAAAGAGGCCACAGCTAGTAGCGCAGGAAAACCCTAGAGCCGTTATCGATAGAATGGAAGCGATCGGTGCTCCCTTATCCTCTTGCGATCTACTATTAAATAGCTGGGCTTTGCGGCAGCTTGGTCAGCGCTGGGACACAATCGGTACATGCGCTATCGCAAAAGCCTTTTGGCCCTAGGTCGATTTGAAAATATATAGTTCGAACAGAGGAGTTTTTCCTTTCTATGGCATCACAAAGGACTACACATAGCAGTCCACGTGCGATCTTTCTGATCAGCCATCTAACGTAATCTTCATGATTTTCAGGATAGGAACGTAAATTTTAATGATAATGACCAGGATGATGAGACGATTTGAATTCTAAGTTACTCATTAGTCCATAAGTCAAAAGGGGGTTTCTCTTCCGAGGCTGTTGGTAATTTTTTCATTGGTATGATTTTTTACGTGGCGGGTCCCAACCCAGTGCACAACCCTGCGGAGGGGATGTTTCGCCTTCTCACTTTAGCTCGCCTTCAAACGGATGTTCTTAGGCTACCCAGAGGATACTTGGTCAAAGACCGGAAGAAAATGAGATATAAACACATTTTATTTGGTATTGTAAAAAGGTTGGTAACCTTTGCCACGCCCTCGAAATGCGTTAAAGTAGTTAGTAGTAGACTAAGCGCCAAATTAAGGCCCTGCCTATATAAAGCACTTGAATTGTGAAAATTAGTGAAATCAAATAATAACCACTCTCAAGGTAACGGTTGTATTGAAAACTGCTAAAAGTACGATAACTTTGGCTTAAATTTTAGGCATATTCTCAGTAATACATGAAATGAACTTTGTTTTACTTAGTAGTGGCCACCAGCAAAGAAAGCAAAATATTTGCGACTGAGCCAATGCATGTATATTTCAGTTTTTTGGAGTTTGTACGAGGGCTGCTATATATATTCTGGCCTAGGGCAACACTAAGTGTTGTCAGGTGCAATCTGACATTTCCACTGGAAAGTTTGACATTTTTAGCATAACATCACTCAGAACGTTTTGCCATTTAATCGTGAATTGTTTTATTTACAGGGAATTAAAAGATTCATCTCGGCCAAAAACTGGAATTAACTCGTGAACATTTTCGTGCGATCATTTTTCACAACTTTCGACGTGGATTATCACGACAAGAGTGCATCGATGAACTAAAATCTTTTTATGGCTATGAAGCACCATCCATAGCACTGTGAAAAACTGTGTACAAACCAACGGTTATTAATCGTGGCCGACGCTCGCTCAAAGACGAATTCCGTGAAGGTCGTCCTAAAAACAGCCGTCGTGCCAGAAAACATCGATGCCGTTTCGTGAACTGATAATGCAAGACCGTCATGTAACATAGTTTCAGATAGAGGCATCCCTACGTATTTCCCACAAATGTTACAGACAAAACGCGTTTTAAAAACTAAAAAAGTTTTTTTCGCCTTTTTAAGTCATAAAATTTCAAAAATTATGAGCTAACGAAGTGGGGGGTCTCTAAAAATTTCCACGTGACCATACCCTTGAATTCAACCCTCCTAGTTATCTGAAACAAAAAAAAACAATTATTAATATAGAATAATGTCGCAATGGCCGGAACTACGGAAAAATGGGAAATTTTTTTTTTCACAAAATGGCGACTGCCTGAAAAAAACGTTTTTTTGGATCACTTTTTCTGACTATTTCGAATTTTTTGAAAATAATAAAAATAAAAATTGGGGGATGGGGCTAGTTCCAACCATAGACAAGCCTATAAAAAAGACCCTATAAAAATTTCAAGTAAGTCGGTCCAGTAGAACCTGAGAAATCGTGGGCATCGTTCCGAAAAAGTCAGTTTTGACAAAAACGCGTTTAAAGTTTCGCGTAAAGTCTTTTGTTCGATTAGTTCCGGCCGAACCAGTTTGGATGCCGGGTCAGAAAAATGCCTATATCTTCGAAAATAATTTGAATTTTGAAAAATCCTCTTGTACACATATTCTTGAATAGTTAAACTTTGAAAATATAAAAAAATTTCGATTTTTTAAATTTCTTTTTTAACTGAAAGTGGTAATATATTTATCTTTAATATGATTAATATTCGTTGTATTCATCTACTTTTAATGCAGCAAGAAAATCCCGCAGATTTACCAATGAGAGATGCTTTACATTTTTTAAACTTGCTGGTTGTATTGCTATGGTTGTGTGTTTTATTCCTTATTTTGTTTTACCGAATATAAACCATTCAAACTTATGTACATATCTTAATTTCAAGTTTAGTACCTTCAAATTTTACAAATTTTAAATATTTTTTTTCTATTGCAGCAATGAAACCACATGAAATTCAGGAGAAACTAGGCTTAACTAGAATAAGGGATCGGAATTGGTATGTTCAACCATCGTGTGCAACCACAGGAGATGGGCTTTATGAAGGTTTAACATGGCTTACTTCCAATCATAAATTATGAAATATCTTAAACATTAATTAGATAATTCTATATAAGATACACATGCTTACCATGCTTTTTAGCAAACGAACAACAACAGTAGCAATAAGAAAATTTTGTAAATTATATTTAATAACTAATTAGAAGGAAGTTTGTTTGATTATATATACGTTAAAAATATAAGTTACATAATACATATAATTTGTAAATATATGTTTAAATAAATTTAAATATGAAAAAACATAACAACTTAAAATTTACAGGCTGTGAAGAGCTTTTTAGTTAAGAAAATAAAATCGAATTATTCGTCAGAAGAACCAACGGTAGTCATATACTATTCATTCAATCCTCCTAGCTGTCCGTTCAAATTTGAAGGCTGCTGTACTATGCGAAATTGCAATCGATATCATTCCCTCGAGTACGTGGAACATACAATGCCAACAAAAGCTGATGCATTAACTCGAAAAGCCATGAGTACACATCGAAGAAGCGTGTGATGGGTGTTTGATTTATAGTCACAAACGGTTTGCAAATTTTCCCCCAACCTTTGTCAGAATTTGTTCAGAGAACTTTAAAGAAAGGACATCGGAAGCGAATTAATAATTACGACTTTGGTTATTCATATAAAAAAATAATTGCTCTCTTTGTTCGTAACTCATTTCGAATCGATAACACAGACATTGATATTTTATTAATCGAAATATAGTTGGCGCCACCAGGGGGCGCTAGATTCAAAAAGTACTGTTTACTTTGGAAAACACCTTGTAGATAATAGAGTGCAGAATGTCATAACGGTTATGTTAATGCCAATGGAGGAATAAGGGATTAAAACTTTTAACTAGTCAAATTTATAAATTGAATTAGAATTGGATTTAGTAACAGGGAAAAACGTTTCTGATGTGCATACGAAGATTGAACGGTTTTATATGATCGATTGAATAAAAATTCAATATTCTAACGCAAAACGATTTTTTTGAGAGGAGCTCCCGGAGATCAGCTGTAGTTCCTACCCAAATAAATATTTTTACTCATTCTTTTTAAAATACAGTTAAAAGATACCATAACATGTGTACAAACTTTTGGATCCATAAATTTACAAGTTTACTCAGAGAAAAACCTGGAAAATTCGCTTTTTCCGCCCTTCTATCTGTTTATAACCCCTTTGACCCCGTTTGACACGGCCTGAAAGTAAATATGAAAATTTTCGGTATTTTTGCACAAAAGAACCCTACTTAATTGAGTCTGCAAAACAAGAAAAACGTTAACTTCTGATATGCACCGTAAAATAAATACCCTTCACAGGTGCATTTCTGTTAGTAACTATATGTTCAGTTTGTATGGCAGCTATATGCTATAGTTAACCGATCTGAACAATTTCTTCGGAGATTATATTGTTGCCTTAGAAAATAACATATACCAAATTTCGTTAATATATCTTGTCAAATGCAAAAGTTTTCCATACAAGCCCTTGATTCCGATCGTTCAGTTTATATGGCAGCTATATGTTATAGTGCTCCGATATCGGCAGTTCCGACAAATGAGCAGCTTCTTGAAGAGAAAATGACGTTTACAAAATCTTAAAACAATGTCTTAAAAACTGAGGGACTAGTTCGTATATATACAGGCAGACGGACTGCCCTTCACGATGTAATAAGTGTGTATTGAAAAATCACTACATTGCAAACAATACACAATGGCTGCATTTCTTGATATAGAGGGAGCCTTTAATAATATAAAAGTAACCACGATCATTAATTCTCTGACACATGATGGTGTAGGCGACACGGTGTGCAGATGAATACAATCGATGCTAAAGAGTAGAAAGATTATAGCATCAAACGGCGCTGCAATACAAAGAAATTATGTGATAAGAGGGACGCCTGAAGGAGGGGTCCTCTCCCCGCTTCTATGGGTTGGAGCGCTGAACGAAATATTGCTCCAACTAAACGGTGGAGGGGTGAAAGCAATAACATATGCACATGATATAGTGTTGTTGGTATCAGGCATATTTCTTTCAACAGTCAATGAAATCATGGAAAGAGCACTAGGCCGGTTACACCTATGGGCCAACAACAATGGACAAGGTGTTAACCCTAAGAAAACAGAACTGATCCTAAATTATCACAAGCAAAACCAAAATCCCCATTAAAGTCTTGGAAAATAAATAAAGAAAAAAGAATAAATAAAGTATATATGTCCTTCTACACTTGTAATACATATAATCGTCAGCAAGAATTGGGGTCTTAAACCTATTATAATCATGTAAATGTATACGGCTATCATAAGACCTATACTTACATATGGAGCTGTGATATGGTGGCCAGCGCTAAAGAAACAATACAACATTAAGAAATTAAATGGAATACAATGAGCAGCATGTACAGGTGTTACTGGTGCAATCGAGTCATGTCCGACTGACGAGCTTAATGTGGTCCTGCATCAACTACACATAGACACATTTATTCACCAAATAGCAGCATATTCGGCAATAAGAATAAAAGAATTAGGACGTTGGAATTAGAAGAACTATTCAGATAATGATATCCTATACCAACTCAGTGTAAACGTTATTCTCCCAATGCTGGATTTAAATAGACACTTCCAAGTGAGGATACCCTCTAGACGTGAATGAAGAAGGGGCATAGAATTGGAGGAAGATACCATCATCATCCAAGTGGCTCTCCTGGCCTTGTCGTCGCCCATGACTAATTCCAGCATAGTCCTTAATTGCAAGAATGCACTGCGCTCACTAGAAGATAAGCTCCACCTAGTCTTGATCTGGGCCAAATTAAAAATAGAAAGAATATTTATTTGTTAAGTATAATATTCATGCGAACTAGTTGGGAATAAAGGAAACAATTTTTCCATTTCCCTATCGCAGATCCGACAGAGAACGCTTGAATCATCAAGCATCAAACCTTGAATGGATGTCTTCAAAAAGCATATCGAACATTAGTAGCTTCATCGAAACCTCAAAATAAAAATAGAAAGAAGATTTATTTGTTAGCAATAATATTCATACAAATTTTTGATATTTTCGTAATCTTCGAAACTTGTTAATTGGGATAAATTTATAAAAAATAAGATGAAGATAAATTTATAAAAAATACAAAAACAAAAAATTGTAAGAAATTTAGAAATCGCATGACATAAATAGAATTATTTCCTCTGTTGGTCTACAATATTCCCTGGTTGATCATGTTAACAAAGCTGTAATTCTTCAGATTCCTTTCTTCTAAAATCATGATTGTGAGGTAAATTGCACGGTTGAAATTTTATATGTAAATGTTCGATACCGAACCTGCACCTTCTCTATGTCTTTATGTTCTCTGGTTTGATGTTCTCTGATTCAATATTACCACTGTAATCAGGCCAAGTTAAAAAGTTCGCTATTAATCATCTTAGAATTAGCTTTCGTAAAGTTGACCCGTGAACAAAGGTCCAGTTTATTATTATGAAGTAAGTTGGTGAATTTCCAAAGCAGGGTATAAAGAGTCCAAAGGATCACATCGGACAACAGGAAATATTGAAGCGTTACCAGGTCGAAGCACATACCGAACTTGTTTGAAATTTAATTAATTTGGTTAAGACCTAATTCCGACATTTCATCTATAAACGCGTTGAAACATAAGCGAGTACTAACAGGTATGATGTAATCATCAATAGATATCCATGATACACATGGTAAATCCGAATTACCGAAAAGCATGCAGCATATATACATACATACATATAAGTCCGATTAATGCGGTATATAGTACATATGTATATGATAAAGTTAAGTAAATATGACCTTTATTAACGCAAATTCGAATGCACTTAAACTCAATGAAGTCTACATGACGAACATCAACTTCTTTAGATGCAGTTGAAGAATGTACAGCAAACAGGACACGACTTCCTATTCTGCTCAGCCGGTCATATCTAAGGATTTCAAATTCGCTTTGAATATCTCATTATCAGGAATGTGGGGCTTTAGCCAAATTACAATTCACACAAGTTTGATGACTCGCTAAGAACTTATTACTTGTTCCAATCTCTGAAAATTTTTGGATGGGAGTATCTTCACCTCAAATCAGGACGTAAATCGAACAACGGTATATACTATCATAATGACAAATTGAGATTCAATGACGTTATCAAAATAAATTTTTCATAAATAGTGTCCATCTCGCGTCCCATTTCGTATTTTTTAATGGTACAACATTATAGGATATACTATATGTAGGCTTTGGCAATTCAGTACTACCAGCGAAAGCCGCAAAAGTCAAAGAATTGAAACTGCTATACTACATAAATAAAACATATTTTCTTATATAGATCTAATATTTTAAATTTTTAATAAATTTGTAGAAATAAATTCCATCTTGTGTGGTATTAAGCTGGACACATACATATTATATATTGGTCGAAATCACCGGATTGACATTCCAAACGTTCCTGTTTAAAACTGTTAATAATTTTGTGAATATTTTTTTCCTTTTAAACTTAGCCTTACTTAATTATTTTATAGTACAAGTTTCCACCACCATACAACAGAGTATATTTTTATTTGTATGCGATTGCCGAACATCATTTAATGCGACTCACGTGTCTTTTTGTTACCTGTTGTGAAAACAATGCACATCCGAGGTTTTGATTCACTTTGCATGCCCCTTTTGAGTGTCGAAATACATCGAGTGTGCTCATTGGTGTGTGCTTTACTTGGTAAGTAAGTATTGTGAATGTGAATTTGTTCCGGTACCTCGCTATTTAAGTTATTCATCTGTAAACACATTGCTGGTTATGTGTTTGACATGATTTGCCGGTGAATCTGAAATGTTGATTTTAGTTCATCAAATGTTGATTGGTAGAACAAAGTATTCTTTAAAGTCCATTACGCCTGATGAAATATTAAAATAATTTAACATTAAATGAAAACATGTCAAAAGCCGGCCGATATAAATGAAGGGTGCTACCTCACATTTATTTATTTCCGAGTTTGAAGATTGCTATATTTTTTGTAAGAAATAAGCAACATTCAATTTTTTGGAGAAATTATGCTCTTGCCACTTTAGAATGTACGATACGAATAAAGCTGAATTTAATTGAATTTATGTTTATAATTAAAAACTATAAATATTTTTGTTAAAAATGAAGAATGATCTACCTTGTTTCAGTATCTCAAATGGGAACATGATGTAACAATTTCTAAAATCATTTTCGAATTTGGCATTAATGTTCACATTTTAACTCAGTGTGTTACTGCTGTATTGAATAGTTTATAATTAATGTGTACCTCAGCCACAGCAACGAGTAGACGCGGTCTTGGAGTATGAAGAGTGGCATTAAAACCACTGTAGACTTAAGATGTTATGCAGATATAAAAACAGTAATAAAAGTTATCATTTGTAAAACTTAATAACATTTCTAATATGTTTCATACTTCCTACGATGTTTTTATGAAATATCATTTTACTGCTTTAAATTAAATTTTTAGATTCATTTTTATGTACATACATACATATGCTCGTTTCAATTGATTCGAAACGTAAAAAGAGAAGCAAATCTGTGCCATTGGAGGTCGATATGAGTCAAATCGAAAATTTATAGTTTTAACGCCTCAAAACTAATTCCTCGTAACAAAATTAACTTTCTGTATTGTCAGAGTCTTATGTTTAAGGGGGTATTCTAGTCTAGAAATTTAAAAATTTTTTGTTTTTATATTTTCAAAGTTTAACTATTCAAGAATATGTGTACACGAGGATTTTTCAAAATACAAATTATTTTCGGAGATATAGGCATTTTTCTGACCCGGCATCCAAACTGGTTCGCCTGGACCTAAACGAAAAAAAGACTTTACGCGAAACTTTAAACGCGTTTTTCTCAAAACTGACTTTGTCGGAACTATACCCACGATTTCTCAGGTTCTACTGGACCGATTTACTTGAAATTTTTATAGAGTCTTCTTCATAGGCTTGTCTATGGTTGGAACTAGCTCCATCCCCAAATTTTTACTTTTATTATTTTAAAAAAATCGAAATAGTCAGAAAAAGTGATCCAAAAAAATTTTTTTTTCGGGCAGTCGCTATTTTGTGAAAAAAATTTTTTCCCACTTTTCCGTAGCTCCAGCCATTGCGACATTATTCTAGATTAATAATCTTTTTTTTTTTTAATCAGTTAACTAGGAGGGTTGAAATCGTGGGTATGGTCACGTGGAAATTTTTAGAGACCCCCACCTTCGTCAGCTCATAATTTTTGAAATTTTTTAATTTTTTAATTTTTTTGAAATTATTTTTGAATTTTTGATTCTTCTGAAATTAACAAATAACTAATAAAAAAAATGGAAAGCAAAAATATTAATTGGCTTTTTATACCCTGAACAGGGTATATTAAGTTTGTCACGAAGTTTGTAACACCCAGAAGGAAGCGTCGGAGACCCTATAAAGTATATATATAAATGATCAGTATGTTGAGCTGAGTCGATTTAGCCATGTCCGTCTGTCCGTCCGTCCGTCCGTGTCTGTATATATACGAACTAGTCCCTCAGTTTTTAAGATATCCTTTTGAAATTTTGCAAACGTCATTTTCTCTTCAAGAAGCTGCTCATTTGTCGGAACGGCCGATATCGGACCACTATAATATATAGCTGCCATATAAACTGAACGATCGGAATCAAGTTCTTGTATGGAAAACTTTCACATTTGACAATGTATCTTCACCAAATTTGGTATAGACTATTTTCTAAGGCAACAATGTAATCACCGAAGAAATTGTTCAGATCGGCTTACTATAGCATATAGCTGCCATACAAACTGAATGATCGGAATCAAATGCTGGTATGGAAAACTTTTGCATTTGACAAGATATATTTACGAAATTTGGTATAAATTATTTTCTAAATTGCCTGAAATTCATGCTTCTAGACCAGAATACCCCCTTAATAGACCAGAGCTGTCTCTAGTACAGTCGATTTTATTAACCAATTCAAAAGTACCATCTTTCATAAATCAATCTCTTAGCCAATATTATGAGGAGTTGCCCAGATAAAAAATGTATTGTACATGTGTCTAAGGGATTAATATTAAAGATAAAACAATGTCAATAAAGTTGGTCGATTTGTTTTGAAGAATTTATTAATCTGATCAATAATAAGATTTCAGTAAATAAAAAGGAGCTAGATATGAATCCTGCAAACTATAGCCATCTTTATAAAGATCCTCTGTACAAAAGTTTGCCATTATTGCAAAGTGCCGGAGTGTTCGTGTGCCAAGTTTCATCAACTTTTACTCAAGTTATCGCTTGCACGGACAGACTCTTTATTTATCTCGATTTTTAAATGTTACAAACAATTGTTAGGTGAACCAATCCTTTTTAGCCTGCTCAACGTTATGTGAGAGTATAAAAAATATTTATTAATACTGCCTATATCCACATGGCAGTAAACCTGAATAGTATCAAAATAGTTTGAAGTATCTTTTTTTAAATTGGAAATATAATTTATACATATTTATTCGATAACTAACATTTAACGATTTAAAATGTTAACTTAAATAAATACAATTAAACTTTAAAATTTTCCAGCGCATAAACCATGTTTCAATAGTATCAAGTGTTGACCAAATGTTGCAAAAGTTGTGAAACAGGGGTAGCATGCCAACGTTCATTTCAAGAAACCGACAAAAAGTGTTAGATATCACACTTGTGTCGGTAGGACTGATAAATAAAGTGACCCATTCAAGAGTTCTTGAGGAATACTCTTTTGGATCACCGATACATTGAATGTATAATTGAAGAAAGTATGGATTTAGAAGTCATCGGAATCTTTAGGCTTACTAATGGATAACCATTTCCCAGGTAGCTCTGGAAACCATACATTTGAGCATACACAAGACAGTAAGTCGAGATAGATTCAATTCCTACAGATATAGTAACAGAAAGCAATGTATAGTGG